>NW_028124995.1:0-122382 GCF_965194825.1 Balaenoptera physalus | reverse complement strand
AAAAGGTAGGGAGAGAGCAGTGTGACGCCTTGGGCTGTGCATGCAAGAAGTGTTCCGAAGGGCCTACAATGCAGCTTGTGGCTCAGCAGACAGAGAGGAGACGTGGGGGGGATCCGTGTGGTAGCATGGGAAACTGTACGGAGGCAAGGGTGCTTGGAGTCCTGAAAGCTATCCTCGCTTTCCATTGAAGCACAACAACGGTGGAGACCTCATGGAAAACGAGGCACGAAGAGCTTACCGGGTGGAAACTTAGGCACTACCCTGAGGCTCAGTGTGGCCTTGCGCTTTCCCAGGAGGAACGAGGTCTGCGGGATTAACTCTTCTCCAACGTGGCAGGAACCCGGTTTCTCGGGGGAAAGTGCTCGTTTGCTAAGCAAGCGTACCTCCGGAGGTTAGAACCTGGGCAACTTCAAGGTTTGGCAAGCAGCCCCTTAGACACTAGAATCCAAGCTTCCAAAGGGAAAAGGCTGCTTTTGTTGGCAGAGCCACCTACTCTTGTTAGCACCCAGCATAAGTACCTGCAGGATGGGAGCTGCGAAGGGAAACAAACGGGACCCACTGGGCACCTGAGAAGCTCCCCTCGACACTTGCAAGCAGCCTGTTTCTCTGGGGGAACATACTCGTTTCCTCCCCGGGCGTGCCTGCAGTGACTAGAAGCTGGGCCTTCCTAGGGTTTCGCAAACAGCTCCGAGGCTACAAGAATCCGCATTTTCAAAGGGGAAAAGACTGCTTTTCGAAGCAGGGCCACCTATCCTAGTTCACAGCAAACATGAGTCCCTGCAGGAGTGGAGCTGCCGAGGGAGAGCATGACGAAACCCTGGGAACTTCGCTAAGTACCTTTTACTGTGCAGGCTTCAAAGTGTGGCAAGATCCCTGAAGGAGGGCTGGCCTGAGCGAGGCCTAGTTGGCACTACCTCTTCCGTGGCCTAGCAGGGTAAAGGAGGAATTGTGCTCTTTGCTCAGCTTGGACCTCACATCGACGTCCTGCTAAACCGAGTCCGGCGGTGTGAGCTCCTGGATGGAGAGCTGAGCAGAGTGTTTTTCTGAGTGCAGGTAGGGCCCTTGTCCTCACTGAGTCCACGTTACCCAGCACATGAGCCCGGCTCTGACTGTCTTCGTCAGCGGGGAGAAGCTGCGGCAACCTAGGTTTCAAAAGGTAGAGAGAGCAGTGTGACGCCTTGGGCTGTGCATGCAAGAAGTGTTCCGAAGGGCCTACAATGCAGCTTGTGGCTCAGCAGACAGAGAGGAGACGTGTGGGGGATCCGTGTGGTAGCATGGGAAGCAGTACGAGAGCAAGAGTGCTTGGAGTCCTGAAAGCTATCCTCGCTTTCCATTGAAGCACAACAACGGTGGAGACCTCATGGAAACCGAGGCACGAAGAGCTTACCGGGTGGAAACTTAGGCACTACCCTGAGGCTCAGTGTGGCCTTGCGCTTTCCCAGGAGGAACGAGGTCTGCGGGATTAACTCTTCTCCAACGTGGCAGGAACCCGGTTTCTCGGGGGAAAGTGCTCGTTTGCTAAGCAAGCGTACCTACGGAGGTTAGAACCTGGGCAACTTCAAGGTTTGGCAAGCAGCCCCTTAGACACTAGAATCCAAGCTTCCAAAGGGAAAAGGCTGCTTTTGTTGGCAGAGCCACCTACTCTTGTTAGCACCCAGCATAAGGACCTGCAGGATGGGAGCTGCGAAGGGAAACAAACGGGACCGACTGGGCACCTGAGAAGCTCCCCTCGACACTTGCAAGCAGCCTGTTTCTCTGGGGGAACATACTCGTTTCCTCCCCGGGCGTGCCTGCAGTGAGTAGAAGCCTGGCCTTCCTAGGGTTTCACAAGCAGCTCCGAGGCTACAGGAATCCACATTTCCAAAGGGGAAAAGACTGCTTTTCGAAGCAGGGCCACCTATCCTAGTTCACAGCAAACATGAGTCCCTGCAGGAGTGGAGCTGCCGAGGGAGAGCATGACGAAACCCTGGGAACTTCGCTAAGTACCTTTTACTGTGCAGGCTTCAAAGTGTGGCAAGATCCCTGAAGGAGGGCTGGCCTGAGCGAGGCCTAGTTGGCACTACCTCTTCCGCGGCCTAGCAGGGTAAAGGAGGAATTGTGCTCTTTGCTCAGCTTGGACCTCACATCGACGTCCTGCTAAACCGAGTCAGGCGGTGTGAGCTCCTGGATGGAGAGCTGAGCAGAGTGTTTTTCTGAGTGCAGGTAGGGCCCTTGTCCTCACTGAGTCCACGGTACCCAGTACATGAGACCGGCTGTGACTTTTTTCCTGAGCTGGGAGAAGCTGCGGCAACCTAGGTTTCAAAAGGTAGAGAGAGAGCAGTGTGACGCCTTGGGCTGTGCATGCAAGAAGTGTTCCGAAGGGCCTACACGGCTGCTTGTGGCTCAGCAGACAGAGAGGAGACGTCGGGGGGATCCGTGTGGTAGCATGGGAAACGGTACGGAGGCAAGAGTGCTTGGAGTCCTGAAAGCTATCCTCGCTTTCCATTGAAACACAACAACGGTGGAGACCTCATGGAAACGGAGGCACGCAGAGCTTACCGGGTGGAAACTTAGGCACTACCCTGAGGCTCAGTGTGGCCTTGCGCTTTCCCAGGAGGAACGAGGTCTGCGGGATTAACTCTTCTCCAACGTGGCAGGAACCCGGTTTCTCGGGGGAAAGTGCTCGTTTGCTACGCAAGCGTACCTACGGAGGTTAGAACCTGGACAACTTCAAGGTTTGGCAAGCAGCCCCTGAGACACTAGAATCCAAGCTTCCAAAGGGAAAAGGCTGCTTTTGTCGGCAGAGCCACCTACTCTTGTTAGCACCCAGCATAAGGACCTGCAGGATGGGAGCTGCGAAGGGAAACAAACGGGACCCACTGGGCACCTGAGAAGCTCCCCTCGACACTTGCAAGCAGCCTGTTTCTCTGGGGGAACATACTCGTTTCCTTCCCGGGCGTGCCTGCAGTGACTAGCAGCTGGGCCTTCCTAGGGTTTCGCAAACAGCTCCGAGGCTACAAGAATCCTCATTTTCAAAGGGGAAAAGACTGCTTTTCGAAGCAGGGCCACCTATCCTAGTTCACAGCAAACATGAGTCCCTGCAGGAGTGGAGCTGCCGAGGGAGAGCATGGCGAAACCCTGGGAACTTCGCTAAGTACCTTTTACTGTGCAGGCTTCAAAGTGTGGCAAGATCCCTGAAGGAGGGCTGGCCTGAGCGAGGCCTTGTTGGCACTACGTCTTCCGGGGCCTAGCAGGGTAAAGGAGGAATTGTGCTCTTTGCTCAGCTTGGACCTCACATCGACGTCCTGCTAAACCGAGTCAGGCGGTGTGAGCTCCTGGAGGGAGAGCTGAGCAGAGTGTTTTTCTGAGTGCAAGTAGGGCCCTTGTCCTCACTGAGTCCATGTTACCCAGCACATGAGACCGGCTCTGACTGTCTTCGTGAGCTGGGAGAAGCTGCGGCAACCTAGGTTTCAAAAGGTAGAGAGAGAGCAGTGTGACGCCTTGGGCTGTGCATGCAAGAAGTGTTCCGAAGGGCCTACAATGCAGCTTGTGGCTCAGCAGACAGAGAGGAGACGTGGGGGGGATCCGTGTGGTAGCATGGGAAACAGTACGAGAGCAAGAGTGCTTGGAGTCCTGAAAGCTATCCTCGCTTTCCATTGAAACACAACAACGGTGGAGACCTCATGGAAACCGAGGCACGCAGAGCTTACCGGGTGGAAACTTAGGAACTACCCTGAGGCTCAGTGTGGCCTTGCGCTTTCCCAGGAGGAACGAGGTCTGCGGGATTAACTCTTCTCCAACCTGGCAGGAACCCGGTTTCTCGGGGGAAAGTGCTCGTTTGCTACGCAAGCGTACCTATTGAGGTTAGAACCTGGGCAACTTCAAGGTTTGGCAAGCAGCCCCTGAGACACTAGAATCCAAGCTTCCAAAGGGAAAAGGCTGCTTTTGTCGGCAGAGCCACCTACTCTTGTTAGCACCCAGCATAAGGACCTGCAGGATGGGAGCTGCGAAGGGAAACAAACGGGACCCACTGGGCACCTGAGAAGCTCCCCTCGACACTTGCAAGCAGCCTGTTTCTCTGGGGGAACATACTCGTTTCCTCCCCGGGCGTGCCTGCAGTGACTAGAAGCTGGGCCTTCCTAGGGTTTCGCAAACAGCTCCGAGGCTACAAGAATCCGCATTTTCAAAGGGGAAAAGACTGCTTTTCGAAGCAGGGCCACCTATCCTAGTTCACAGCAAACATGAGTCCCTGCAGGAGTGGAGCTGCCGAGGGAGAGCATGACGAAACCCTGGGAACTTCGCTAAGTACCTTTTACTGTGCAGGCTTCAAAGTGTGGCAAGATCCCTGAAGGAGGGCTGGCCTGAGCGAGGCCTAGTTGGCACTACCTCTTCCGCGGCCTAGCAGGGTAAAGGAGGAATTGTGCTCTTTGCTCAGCTTGGACCTCACATCGACGTCCTGCTAAACCGAGTCAGGCGGTGTGAGCTCCTGGATGGAGAGCTGAGCAGAGTGTTTTTCTGAGTGCAGGTAGGGCCCTTGTCCTCACTGAGTCCACGGTACCCAGTACATGAGACCGGCTCTGACTTTCTTCCTGAGCTGGGAGAAGCTGCGGCAACCTAGGTTTCAAAAGGTAGAGAGAGAGCAGTGTGACGCCTTGGGCTGTGCATGCAAGAAGTGTTCCGAAGGGCCTACACGGCTGCTTGTGGCTCAGCAGACAGAGAGGAGACGTGGGGGGGATCCGTGTGGTAGCATGGGAAACGGTACGGAGGCAAGAGTGCTTGGAGTCCTGAAAGCTATCCTCGCTTTCCATTGAAACACAACAACGGTGGAGACCTCATGGAAACGGAGGCACGCAGAGCTTACCGGGTGGAAACTTAGGCACTACCCTGAGGCTCAGTGTGGCCTTGCGCTTTCCCAGGAGGAACGAGGTCTGCGGGATTAACTCTTCTCCAACGTGGCAGGAACCCGGTTTCTCGGGGGAAAGTGCTCGTTTGCTACGCAAGCGTACCTACGGAGGTTAGAACCTGGGCAACTTCAAGGTTTGGCAAGCAGCCCCTGAGACACTAGAATCCAAGCTTCCAAAGGGAAAAGGCTGCTTTTGTCGGCAGAGCCACCTACTCTTGTTAGCACCCAGCATAAGGACCTGCAGGATGGGAGCTGCGAAGGGAAACAAACGGGACCCACTGGGCACCTGAGAAGCTCCCCTCGACACTTGCAAGCAGCCTGTTTCTCTGGGGGAACATACTCGTTTCCTCCCCGGGCGTGCCTGCAGTGAGTAGAAGCCTGGCCTTCCTAGGGTTTCACAAGCAGCTCCGAGGCTACAGGAATCCACATTTCCAAAGGGGAAAAGACTACTTTTCGAAGCAGGGCCACCTATCCTAGTTCACAGCAAACATGAGTCCCTGCAGGAGTGGAGCTGCCGAGGGAGAGCATGGCGAAACCCTGGGAACTTCGCTAAGTACCTTTTACTGTGCAGGCTTCAAAGTGTGGCAAGATCCCTGAAGGAGGGCTGGCCTGAGCGAGGCCTTGTTGGCACTACGTCTTCCGGGGCCTAGCAGGGTAAAGGAGGAATTGTGCTCTTTGCTCAGCTTGGACCTCACATCGACGTCCTGCTAAACCGAGTCAGGCGGTGTGAGCTCCTGGATGGAGAGCTGAGCAGAGTGTTTTTCTGAGTGCAGGTAGGGCCCTTGTCCTCACTGAGTCCACGTTACCCAGCACATGAGACCGGCTATGACTGTCTTCGTCAGCGGGGAGAAGCTGCGGCAACCTAGGTTTCAAAAGGTAGAGAGAGAGCAGTGTGACGCCTTGGGCTGTGCATGCAAGAAGTGTTCCGAAGGGCCTACAATGCAGCTTGTGGCTCAGCAGACAGAGAGGAGACGTGGGGGGGATCCGTGTGGTAGCATGGGAAACAGTACGAGAGCAAGAGTGCTTGGAGTCCTGAAAGCTATCCTCGCTTTCCATTGAAGCACAACAACGGTGGAGACCTCATGGAAACCGAGGCACGCAGAGCTTACCGGGTGGAAACTTAGGAACTACCCTGAGGCTCAGTGTGGCCTTGCGCTTTCCCAGGAGGAACGAGGTCTGCGGGATTAACTCTTCTCCAACCTGGCAGGAACCCGGTTTCTCGGGGGAAAGTGCTCGTTTGCTACGCAAGCGTACCTATTGAGGTTAGAACCTGGGCAACTTCAAGGTTTGGCAAGCAGACCCTGAGACACTAGAATCCAAGCTTCCAAAGGGAAAAGGCTGCTTTTGTCGGCAGAGCCACCTACTCTTGTTAGCACCCAGCATAAGGACCTGCAGGATGGGAGCTGCGAAGGGAAACAAACGGGACCCACTGGGCACCTGAGAAGCTCCCCTCGACACTTGCAAGCAGCCTGTTTCTCTGGGGGAACATACTCGTTTCCTCCCCGGGCGTGCCTGCAGTGAGTAGAAGCCTGGCCTTCCTAGGGTTTCGCAAGCAGCTCCGAGGCTACAAGAATCCACATTTCCAAAGGGGAAAAGACTGCTTTTCGAGGCAGGGCCACCTATCCTAGTTCACAGCAAACATGAGTCCCTGCAGGAGTGGAGCTGCCGAGGGGGAGCATGGCGAAACCCTGGAAACTTCGCTAAGTACCTTTTACAGTGCAGGCTTCAAAGTGTGGCAAGATCCCTGAAGGAGGGCTGGCCTGAGCGAGGCCTAGTTGGCACTACCTCTTCCGGGGCCTTGCAGGGTAAAGGAGGAATTGTGCTCTTTGCTCAGCTTGGACCTCACATCGACGTCCTGCTAAACCGAGTCAGGCGGTGTGAGCTCCTGGATGGAGAGCTGAGCAGAGTGTTTTTCTGAGTGCAGGTAGGGCCCTTGTCCTCACTGAGTCCACGTTACCCAGCACATGAGACCGGCTATGACTGTCTTCGTCAGCGGGGAGAAGCTGCGGCAACCTAGGTTTCAAAAGGTAGAGAGAGAGCAGTGTGACGCCTTGGGCTGTGCATGCAAGAAGTGTTCCGAAGGGCCTACAATGCAGCTTGTGGCTCAGCAGACAGAGAGGAGACGTGGGGGGGATCCGTGTGGTAGCATGGGAAACAGTACGAGAGCAAGAGTGCTTGGAGTCCTGAAAGATATCCTCGCTTTCCATTGAAGCACAACAACGGTGGAGACCTCATGGAAACCGAGGCACGCAGAGCTTACCGGGTGGAAACTTAGGAACTACCCTGAGGCTCAGTGTGGCCTTGCGCTTTCCCAGGAGGAACGAGGTCTGCGGGATTAACTCTTCTCCAACCTGGCAGGAACCCGGTTTCTCGGGGGAAAGTGCTCGTTTGCTACGCAAGCGTACCTATTGAGGTTAGAACCTGGGCAACTTCAAGGTTTGGCAAGCAGCCCCTGAGACACTAGAATCCAAGCTTCCAAAGGGAAAAGGCTGCTTTTGTCGGCAGAGCCACCTACTCTTGTTAGCACCCAGCATAAGGACCTGCAGGATGGGAGCTGCGAAGGGAAACAAACGGGACCCACTGGGCACCTGAGAAGCTCCCCTCGACACTTGCAAGCAGCCTGTTTCTCTGGGGGAACATACTCGTTTCCTCCCCGGGCGTGCCTGCAGTGACTAGAAGCCTGGCCTTCCTAGGGTTTCGCAAGCAGCTCCGAGGCTACAAGAATCCACATTTCCAAAGGGGAAAAGACTGCTTTTCGAGGCAGGGCCACCTATCCTAGTTCACAGCAAACATGAGTCCCTGCAGGAGTGGAGCTGCCGAGGGGGAGCATGGCGAAACCCTGGAAACTTCGCTAAGTACCTTTTACAGTGCAGGCTTCAAAGTGTGGCAAGATCCCTGAAGGAGGGCTGGCCTGAGCGAGGCCTAGTTGGCACTACCTCTTCCGGGGCCTTGCAGGGTAAAGGAGGAATTGTGCTCTTTGCTCAGCTTGGACCTCACATCGACGTCCTGCTAAACCGAGTCAGGCGGTGTGACCGCCTGGATGGAGAGCTGAGCAGAGTGTTTTTCTGAGTGCAGGTAGGGCCCTTGTCCTCACTGAGTCCACGGTACCCAGTACATGAGACCGGCTCTGACTTTCTTCCTGAGCTGGGAGAAGCTGCGGCAACCTAGGTTTCAAAAGGTAGAGAGAGAGCAGTGTGACGCCTTGGGCTGTGCATGCAAGAAGTGTTCCGAAGGGCCTACACGGCTGCTTGTGGCTCAGCAGACAGAGAGGAGACGTGGGGGGGATCCGTGTGGTAGCATGGGAAACGGTACGGAGGCAAGAGTGCTTGGAGTCCTGAAAGCTATCCTCGCTTTCCACTGAAACACAACAACGGTGGAGACCTCATGGAAACGGAGGCACGCAGAGCTTACCGGGTGGAAACTTAGGCACTACCCTGAGGCTCAGTGTGGCCTTGCGCTTTCCCAGGAGGAACGAGGTCTGCGGGATTAACTCTTCTCCAACGTGGCAGGAACCCGGTTTCTCGGGGGAAAGTGCTCGTTTGCTACGCAAGCGTACCTACGGAGGTTAGAACCTGGGCAACATCAAGGTTTGGCAAGCAGCCCCTGAGACACTAGAATCCAAGCTTCCAAAGGGAAAAGGCTGCTTTTGTCGGCAGAGCCACCTACTCTTGTTAGCACCCAGCATAAGGACCTGCAGGATGGGAGCTGCGAAGGGAAACAAACGGGACCCACTGGGCACCTGAGAAGCTCCCCTCGACACTTGCAAGCAGCCTGTTTCTCTGGGGGAACATACTCGTTTCCTCCCCGGGCGTGCCTGCAGTGACTAGAAGCTGGGCCTTCCTAGGGTTTCGCAAACAGCTCCGAGGCTACAAGAATCCGCATTTTCAAAGGGGAAAAGACTGCTTTTCGAAGCAGGGCCACCTATCCTAGTTCACAGCAAACATGAGTCCCTGCAGGAGTGGAGCTGCCGAGGGGGAGCATGGCGAAACCCTGGGAACTTCGCTAAGTACCTTTTACTGTGCAGGCTTCAAAGTGTGGCAAGATCCCTGAAGGAGGGCTGGCCTGAGCGAGGCCTAGTTGGCACTACCTCTTCCGCGGCCTAGCAGGGTAAAGGAGGAATTGTGCTCTTTGCTCAGCTTGGACCTCACATCGACGTCCTGCTAAACCGAGTCAGGCGGTGTGAGCTCCTGGATGGAGAGCTGAGCAGAGTGTTTTTCTGAGTGCAGGTAGGGCCCTTGTCCTCACTGAGTCCACGGTACCCAGTACATGAGACCGGCTCTGACTTTCTTCCTGAGCTGGGAGAAGCTGCGGCAACCTAGGTTTCAAAAGGTAGAGAGAGAGCAGTGTGACGCCTTGGGCTGTGCATGCAAGAAGTGTTCCGAAGGGCCTACACGGCTGCTTGTGGCTCAGCAGACAGAGAGGAGACGTGGGGGGGATCCGTGTGGTAGCATGGGAAACGGTACGGAGGCAAGAGTGCTTGCAGTCCTGAAAGCTATCCTCGCTTTCCATTGAAACACAACAACGGTGGAGACCTCATGGAAACGGAGGCACGCAGAGCTTACCGGGTGGAAACTTAGGCACTACCCTGAGGCTCAGTGTGGCCTTGCGCTTTCCCAGGAGGAACGAGGTCTGCGGGATTAACTCTTCTCCAACGTGGCAGGAACCCGGTTTCTCGGGGGAAAGTGCTCGTTTGCTACGCAAGCGTACCTACGGAGGTTAGAACCTGGGCAACTTCAAGGTTTGGCAAGCAGCCCCTGAGACACTAGAATCCAAGCTTCCAAAGGGAAAAGGCTGCTTTTGTCGGCAGAGCCACCTACTCTTGTTAGCACCCAGCATAAGGACCTGCAGGATGGGAGCTGCGAAGGGAAACAAACGGGACCCACTGGGCACCTGAGAAGCTCCCCTCGACACTTGCAAGCAGCCTGTTTCTCTGGGGGAACATACTCGTTTCCTCCCCGGGCGTGCCTGCAGTGACTAGAAGCCTGGCCTTCCTAGGGTTTCACAAGCAGCTCCGAGGCTACAGGAATCCACATTTCCAAAGGGGAAAAGACTACTTTTCGAAGCAGGGCCACCTATCCTAGTTCACAGCAAACATGAGTCCCTGCAGGAGTGGAGCTGCCGAGGGAGAGCATGGCGAAACCCTGGGAACTTCGCTAAGTACCTTTTACTGTGCAGGCTTCAAAGTGTGGCAAGATCCCTGAAGGAGGGCTGGCCTGAGCGAGGCCTTGTTGGCACTACGTCTTCCCGGGCCTAGCAGGGTAAAGGAGGAATTGTGCTCTTTGCTCAGCTTGGACCTCACATCGACGTCCTGCTAAACCGAGTCAGGCGGTGTGAGCTCCTGGATGGAGAGCTGAGCAGAGTGTTTTTCTGAGTGCAGGTAGGGCCCTTGTCCTCACTGAGTCCACGTTACCCAGCACATGAGACCGGCTATGACTGTCTTCGTCAGCGGGGAGAAGCTGCGGCAACCTAGGTTTCAAAAGGTAGAGAGAGAGCAGTGTGACGCCTTGGGCTGTGCATGCAAGAAGTGTTCCGAAGGGCCTACAATGCAGCTTGTGGCTCAGCAGACAGAGAGGAGACGTGGGGGGGATCCGTGTGGTAGCATGGGAAACAGTACGAGAGCAAGAGTGCTTGGAGTCCTGAAAGCTATCCTCGCTTTCCATTGAAACACAACAACGGTGGAGACCTCATGGAAACCGAGGCACGCAGAGCTTACCGGGTGGAAACTTAGGAACTACCCTGAGGCTCAGTGTGGCCTTGCGCTTTCCCAGGAGGAACGAGGTCTGCGGGATTAACTCTTCTCCAACCTGGCAGGAACCCGGTTTCTCGGGGGAAAGTGCTCGTTTGCTACGCAAGCGTACCTATTGAGGTTAGAACCTGGGCAACTTCAAGGTTTGGCAAGCAGCCCCTGAGACACTAGAATCCAAGCTTCCAAAGGGAAAAGGCTGCTTTTGTCGGCCGAGCCACCTACTCTTGTTAGCACCCAGCATAAGGACCTGCAGGATGGGAGCTGCGAAGGGAAACAAACGGGACCCACTGGGCACCTGAGAAGCTCCCCTCGACACTTGCAAGCAGCCTGTTTCTCTGGGGGAACATACTCGTTTCCTCCCCGGGCGTGCCTGCAGTGACTAGAAGCTGGGCCTTCCTAGGGTTTCGCAAACAGCTCCGAGGCTACAAGAATCCGCATTTTCAAAGGGGAAAAGACTGCTTTTCGAAGCAGGGCCACCTATCCTAGTTCACAGCAAACATGAGTCCCTGCAGGAGTGGAGCTGCCGAGGGAGAGCATGACGAAACCCTGGGAACTTCGCTAAGTACCTTTTACTGTGCAGGCTTCAAAGTGTGGCAAGATCCCTGAAGGAGGGCTGGCCTGAGCGAGGCCTAGTTGGCACTACCTCTTCCGCGGCCTAGCAGGGTAAAGGAGGAATTGTGCTCTTTGCTCAGCTTGGACCTCACATCGACGTCCTGCTAAACCGAGTCAGGCGGTGTGAGCTCCTGGATGGAGAGCTGAGCAGAGTGTTTTTCTGAGTGCAGGTAGGGCCCTTGTCCTCACTGAGTCCACGGTACCCAGTACATGAGACCGGCTCTGACTTTCTTCCTGAGCTGGGAGAAGCTGCGGCAACCTAGGTTTCAAAAGGTAGAGAGAGAGCAGTGTGACGCCTTGGGCTGTGCATGCAAGAAGTGTTCCGAAGGGCCTACACGGCTGCTTGTGGCTCAGCAGACAGAGAGGAGACGTGGGGGGGATCCGTGTGGTAGCATGGGAAACGGTACGGAGGCAAGAGTGCTTGGAGTCCTGAAAGCTATCCTCGCTTTCCATTGAAACACAACAACGGTGGAGACCTCATGGAAACGGAGGCACGCAGAGCTTACCGGGTGGAAACTTAGGCACTACCCTGAGGCTCAGTGTGGCCTTGCGCTTTCCCAGGAGGAACGAGGTCTGCGGGATTAACTCTTCTCCAACGTGGCAGGAACCCGGTTTCTCGGGGGAAAGTGCTCGTTTGCTACGCAAGCGTACCTACGGAGGTTAGAACCTGGGCAACTTCAAGGTTTGGCAAGCAGCCCCTGAGACACTAGAATCCAAGCTTCCAAAGGGAAAAGGCTGCTTTTGTCGGCAGAGCCACCTACTCTTGTTAGCACCCAGCATAAGGACCTGCAGGATGGGAGCTGCGAAGGGAAACAAACGGGACCCACTGGGCACCTGAGAAGCTCCCCTCGACACTTGCAAGCAGCCTGTTTCTCTGGGGGAACATACTCGTTTCCTCCCCGGGCGTGCCTGCAGTGAGTAGAAGCCTGGCCTTCCTAGGGTTTCACAAGCAGCTCCGAGGCTACAGGAATCCACATTTCCAAAGGGGAAAAGACTACTTTTCGAAGCAGGGCCACCTATCCTAGTTCACAGCAAACATGAGTCCCTGCAGGAGTGGAGCTGCCGAGGGAGAGCATGGCGAAACCCTGGGAACTTCGCTAAGTACCTTTTACTGTGCAGGCTTCAAAGTGTGGCAAGATCCCTGAAGGAGGGCTGGCCTGAGCGAGGCCTTGTTGGCACTACGTCTTCCGGGGCCTAGCAGGGTAAAGGAGGAATTGTGCTCTTTGCTCAGCTTGGACCTCACATCGACGTCCTGCTAAACCGAGTCAGGCGGTGTGAGCTCCTGGATGGAGAGCTGAGCAGAGTGTTTTTCTGAGTGCAGGTAGGGCCCTTGTCCTCACTGAGTCCACGTTACCCAGCACATGAGACCGGCTATGACTGTCTTCGTCAGCGGGGAGAAGCTGCGGCAACCTAGGTTTCAAAAGGTAGAGAGAGAGCAGTGTGACGCCTTGGGCTGTGCATGCAAGAAGTGTTCCGAAGGGCCTACAATGCAGCTTGTGGCTCAGCAGACAGAGAGGAGACGTGGGGGGGATCCGTGTGGTAGCATGGGAAACAGTACGAGAGCAAGAGTGCTTGGAGTCCTGAAAGCTATCCTCGCTTTCCATTGAAGCACAACAACGGTGGAGACCTCATGGAAACCGAGGCACGCAGAGCTTACCGGGTGGAAACTTAGGAACTACCCTGAGGCTCAGTGTGGCCTTGCGCTTTCCCAGGAGGAACGAGGTCTGCGGGATTAACTCTTCTCCAACCTGGCAGGAACCCGGTTTCTCGGGGGAAAGTGCTCGTTTGCTACGCAAGCGTACCTATTGAGGTTAGAACCTGGGCAACTTCAAGGTTTGGCAAGCAGCCCCTGAGACACTAGAATCCAAGCTTCCAAAGGGAAAAGGCTGCTTTTGTCGGCAGAGCCACCTACTCTTGTTAGCACCCAGCATAAGGACCTGCAGGATGGGAGCTGCGAAGGGAAACAAACGGGACCCACTGGGCACCTGAGAAGCTCCCCTCGACACTTGCAAGCAGCCTGTTTCTCTGGGGGAACATACTCGTTTCCTCCCCGGGCGTGCCTGCAGTGACTAGAAGCCTGGCCTTCCTAGGGTTTCGCAAGCAGCTCCGAGGCTACAAGAATCCACATTTCCAAAGGGGAAAAGACTGCTTTTCGAGGCAGGGCCACCTATCCTAGTTCACAGCAAACATGAGTCCCTGCAGGAGTGGAGCTGCCGAGGGGGAGCATGGCGAAACCCTGGAAACTTCGCTAAGTACCTTTTACAGTGCAGGCTTCAAAGTGTGGCAAGATCCCTGAAGGAGGGCTGGCCTGAGCGAGGCCTAGTTGGCACTACCTCTTCCGGGGCCTTGCAGGGTAAAGGAGGAATTGTGCTCTTTGCTCAGCTTGGACCTCACATCGACGTCCTGCTAAACCGAGTCAGGCGGTGTGACCGCCTGGATGGAGAGCTGAGCAGAGTGTTTTTCTGAGTGCAGGTAGGGCCCTTGTCCTCACTGAGTCCACGGTACCCAGTACATGAGACCGGCTCTGACTTTCTTCCTGAGCTGGGAGAAGCTGCGGCAACCTAGGTTTCAAAAGGTAGAGAGAGAGCAGTGTGACGCCTTGGGCTGTGCATGCAAGAAGTGTTCCGAAGGGCCTACACGGCTGCTTGTGGCTCAGCAGACAGAGAGGAGACGTGGGGGGGATCCGTGTGGTAGCATGGGAAACGGTACGGAGGCAAGAGTGCTTGGAGTCCTGAAAGCTATCCTCGCTTTCCACTGAAACACAACAACGGTGGAGACCTCATGGAAACGGAGGCACGCAGAGCTTACCGGGTGGAAACTTAGGCACTACCCTGAGGCTCAGTGTGGCCTTGCGCTTTCCCAGGAGGAACGAGGTCTTCGGGATTAACTCTTCTCCAACGTGGCAGGAACCCGGTTTCTCGGGGGAAAGTGCTCGTTTGCTACGCAAGCGTACCTACGGAGGTTAGAACCTGGGCAACATCAAGGTTTGGCAAGCAGCCCCTGAGACACTAGAATCCAAGCTTCCAAAGGGAAAAGGCTGCTTTTGTCGGCAGAGCCACCTACTCTTGTTAGCACCCAGCATAAGGACCTGCAGGATGGGAGCTGCGAAGGGAAACAAACGGGACCCACTGGGCACCTGAGAAGCTCCCCTCGACACTTGCAAGCAGCCTGTTTCTCTGGGGGAACATACTCGTTTCCTCCCCGGGCGTGCCTGCAGTGACTAGAAGCTGGGCCTTCCTAGGGTTTCGCAAACAGCTCCGAGGCTACAAGAATCCGCATTTTCAAAGGGGAAAAGACTGCTTTTCGAAGCAGGGCCACCTATCCTAGTTCACAGCAAACATGAGTCCCTGCAGGAGTGGAGCTGCCGAGGGGGAGCATGGCGAAACCCTGGGAACTTCGCTAAGTACCTTTTACTGTGCAGGCTTCAAAGTGTGGCAAGATCCCTGAAGGAGGGCTGGCCTGAGCGAGGCCTAGTTGGCACTACCTCTTCCGCGGCCTAGCAGGGTAAAGGAGGAATTGTGCTCTTTGCTCAGCTTGGACCTCACATCGACGTCCTGCTAAACCGAGTCAGGCGGTGTGAGCTCCTGGATGGAGAGCTGAGCAGAGTGTTTTTCTGAGTGCAGGTAGGGCCCTTGTCCTCACTGAGTCCACGGTACCCAGTACATGAGACCGGCTCTGACTTTCTTCCTGAGCTGGGAGAAGCTGCGGCAACCTAGGTTTCAAAAGGTAGAGAGAGAGCAGTGTGACGCCTTGGGCTGTGCATGCAAGAAGTGTTCCGAAGGGCCTACACGGCTGCTTGTGGCTCAGCAGACAGAGAGGAGACGTGGGGGGGATCCGTGTGGTAGCATGGGAAACGGTACGGAGGCAAGAGTGCTTGGAGTCCTGAAAGCTATCCTCGCTTTCCATTGAAACACAACAACGGTGGAGACCTCATGGAAACGGAGGCACGCAGAGCTTACCGGGTGGAAACTTAGGCACTACCCTGAGGCTCAGTGTGGCCTTGCGCTTTCCCAGGAGGAACGAGGTCTGCGGGATTAACTCTTCTCCAACGTGGCAGGAACCCGGTTTCTCGGGGGAAAGTGCTCGTTTGCTACGCAAGCGTACCTACGGAGGTTAGAACCTGGGCAACTTCAAGGTTTGGCAAGCAGCCCCTGAGACACTAGAATCCAAGCTTCCAAAGGGAAAAGGCTGCTTTTGTCGGCAGAGCCACCTACTCTTGTTAGCACCCAGCATAAGGACCTGCAGGATGGGAGCTGCGAAGGGAAACAAACGGGACCCACTGGGCACCTGAGAAGCTCCCCTCGACACTTGCAAGCAGCCTGTTTCTCTGGGGGAACATACTCGTTTCCTCCCCGGGCGTGCCTGCAGTGACTAGAAGCCTGGCCTTCCTAGGGTTTCACAAGCAGCTCCGAGGCTACAGGAATCCACATTTCCAAAGGGGAAAAGACTACTTTTCGAAGCAGGGCCACCTATCCTAGTTCACAGCAAACATGAGTCCCTGCAGGAGTGGAGCTGCCGAGGGAGAGCATGGCGAAACCCTGGGAACTTCGCTAAGTACCTTTTACTGTGCAGGCTTCAAAGTGTGGCAAGATCCCTGAAGGAGGGCTGGCCTGAGCGAGGCCTTGTTGGCACTACGTCTTCCCGGGCCTAGCAGGGTAAAGGAGGAATTGTGCTCTTTGCTCAGCTTGGACCTCACATCGACGTCCTGCTAAACCGAGTCAGGCGGTGTGAGCTCCTGGATGGAGAGCTGAGCAGAGTGTTTTTCTGAGTGCAGGTAGGGCCCTTGTCCTCACTGAGTCCACGTTACCCAGCACATGAGACCGGCTATGACTGTCTTCGTCAGCGGGGAGAAGCTGCGGCAACCTAGGTTTCAAAAGGTAGAGAGAGAGCAGTGTGACGCCTTGGGCTGTGCATGCAAGAAGTGTTCCGAAGGGCCTACAATGCAGCTTGTGGCTCAGCAGACAGAGAGGAGACGTGGGGGGGATCCGTGTGGTAGCATGGGAAACAGTACGAGAGCAAGAGTGCTTGGAGTCCTGAAAGCTATCCTCGCTTTCCATTGAAACACAACAACGGTGGAGACCTCATGGAAACCGAGGCACGCAGAGCTTACCGGGTGGAAACTTAGGAACTACCCTGAGGCTCAGTGTGGCCTTGCGCTTTCCCAGGAGGAACGAGGTCTGCGGGATTAACTCTTCTCCAACCTGGCAGGAACCCGGTTTCTCGGGGGAAAGTGCTCGTTTGCTACGCAAGCGTACCTATTGAGGTTAGAACCTGGGCAACTTCAAGGTTTGGCAAGCAGCCCCTGAGACACTAGAATCCAAGCTTCCAAAGGGAAAAGGCTGCTTTTGTCGGCAGAGCCACCTACTCTTGTTAGCACCCAGCATAAGGACCTGCAGGATGGGAGCTGCGAAGGGAAACAAACGGGACCCACTGGGCACCTGAGAAGCTCCCCTCGACACTTGCAAGCAGCCTGTTTCTCTGGGGGAACATACTCGTTTCCTCCCCGGGCGTGCCTGCAGTGACTAGAAGCTGGGCCTTCCTAGGGTTTCGCAAACAGCTCCGAGGCTACAAGAATCCGCATTTTCAAAGGGGAAAAGACTGCTTTTCGAAGCAGGGCCACCTATCCTAGTTCACAGCAAACATGAGTCCCTGCAGGAGTGGAGCTGCCGAGGGAGAGCATGACGAAACCCTGGGAACTTCGCTAAGTACCTTTTACTGTGCAGGCTTCAAAGTGTGGCAAGATCCCTGAAGGAGGGCTGGCCTGAGCGAGGCCTAGTTGGCACTACCTCTTCCGCGGCCTAGCAGGGTAAAGGAGGAATTGTGCTCTTTGCTCAGCTTGGACCTCACATCGACGTCCTGCTAAACCGAGTCAGGCGGTGTGAGCTCCTGGATGGAGAGCTGAGCAGAGTGTTTTTCTGAGTGCAGGTAGGGCCCTTGTCCTCACTGAGTCCACGGTACCCAGTACATGAGACCGGCTCTGACTTTCTTCCTGAGCTGGGAGAAGCTGCGGCAACCTAGGTTTCAAAAGGTAGAGAGAGAGCAGTGTGACGCCTTGGGCTGTGCATGCAAGAAGTGTTCCGAAGGGCCTACACGGCTGCTTGTGGCTCAGCAGACAGAGAGGAGACGTGGGGGGGATCCGTGTGGTAGCATGGGAAACGGTACGGAGGCAAGAGTGCTTGGAGTCCTGAAAGCTATCCTCGCTTTCCATTGAAACACAACAACGGTGGAGACCTCATGGAAACGGAGGCACGCAGAGCTTACCGGGTGGAAACTTAGGCACTACCCTGAGGCTCAGTGTGGCCTTGCGCTTTCCCAGGAGGAACGAGGTCTGCGGGATTAACTCTTCTCCAACGTGGCAGGAACCCGGTTTCTCGGGGGAAAGTGCTCGTTTGCTACGCAAGCGTACCTACGGAGGTTAGAACCTGGGCAACTTCAAGGTTTGGCAAGCAGCCCCTGAGACACTAGAATCCAAGCTTCCAAAGGGAAAAGGCTGCTTTTGTCGGCAGAGCCACCTACTCTTGTTAGCACCCAGCATAAGGACCTGCAGGATGGGAGCTGCGAAGGGAAACAAACGGGACCCACTGGGCACCTGAGAAGCTCCCCTCGACACTTGCAAGCAGCCTGTTTCTCTGGGGGAACATACTCGTTTCCTCCCCGGGCGTGCCTGCAGTGAGTAGAAGCCTGGCCTTCCTAGGGTTTCACAAGCAGCTCCGAGGCTACAGGAATCCACATTTCCAAAGGGGAAAAGACTACTTTTCGAAGCAGGGCCACCTATCCTAGTTCACAGCAAACATGAGTCCCTGCAGGAGTGGAGCTGCCGAGGGAGAGCATGGCGAAACCCTGGGAACTTCGCTAAGTACCTTTTACTGTGCAGGCTTCAAAGTGTGGCAAGATCCCTGAAGGAGGGCTGGCCTGAGCGAGGCCTTGTTGGCACTACGTCTTCCGGGGCCTAGCAGGGTAAAGGAGGAATTGTGCTCTTTGCTCAGCTTGGACCTCACATCGACGTCCTGCTAAACCGAGTCAGGCGGTGTGAGCTCCTGGATGGAGAGCTGAGCAGAGTGTTTTTCTGAGTGCAGGTAGGGCCCTTGTCCTCACTGAGTCCACGTTACCCAGCACATGAGACCCGCTATGACTGTCTTCGTCAGCGGGGAGAAGCTGCGGCAACCTAGGTTTCAAAAGGTAGAGAGAGAGCAGTGTGACGCCTTGGGCTGTGCATGCAAGAAGTGTTCCGAAGGGCCTACAATGCAGCTTGTGGCTCAGCAGACAGAGAGGAGACGTGGGGGGGATCCGTGTGGTAGCATGGGAAACAGTACGAGAGCAAGAGTGCTTGGAGTCCTGAAAGATATCCTCGCTTTCCATTGAAGCACAACAACGGTGGAGACCTCATGGAAACCGAGGCACGCAGAGCTTACCGGGTGGAAACTTAGGAACTACCCTGAGGCTCAGTGTGGCCTTGCGCTTTCCCAGGAGGAACGAGGTCTGCGGGATTAACTCTTCTCCAACCTGGCAGGAACCCGGTTTCTCGGGGGAAAGTGCTCGTTTGCTACGCAAGCGTACCTATTGAGGTTAGAACCTGGGCAACTTCAAGGTTTGGCAAGCAGCCCCTGAGACACTAGAATCCAAGCTTCCAAAGGGAAAAGGCTGCTTTTGTCGGCAGAGCCACCTACTCTTGTTAGCACCCAGCATAAGGACCTGCAGGATGGGAGCTGCGAAGGGAAACAAACGGGACCCACTGGGCACCTGAGAAGCTCCCCTCGACACTTGCAAGCAGCCTGTTTCTCTGGGGGAACATACTCGTTTCCTCCCCGGGCGTGCCTGCAGTGAGTAGAAGCCTGGCCTTCCTAGGGTTTCACAAGCAGCTCCGAGGCTACAGGAATCCACATTTCCAAAGGGGAAAAGACTGCTTTTCGAAGCAGGGCCACCTATCCTAGTTCACAGCAAACATGAGTCCCTGCAGGAGTGGAGCTGCCGAGGGAGAGCATGGCGAAACCCTGGGAACTTCGCTAAGTACCTTTTACTGTGCAGGCTTCAAAGTGTGGCAAGATCCCTGAAGGAGGGCTGGCCTGAGCGAGGCCTTGTTGGCACTACGTCTTCCGGGGCCTAGCAGGGTAAAGGAGGAATTGTGCTCTTTGCTCAGCTTGGACCTCACATCGACGTCCTGCTAAACCGAGTCAGGCGGTGTGAGCTCCTGGAGGGAGAGCTGAGCAGAGTGTTTTTCTGAGTGCAAGTAGGGCCCTTGTCCTCACTGAGTCCATGTTACCCAGCACATGAGACCGGCTCTGACTGTCTTCGTGAGCTGGGAGAAGCTGCGGCAACCTAGGTTTCAAAAGGTAGGGAGAGAGCAGTGTGACGCCTTGGGCTGTGCATGCAAGAAGTGTTCCGAAGGGCCTACAATGCAGCTTGTGGCTCAGCAGACAGAGAGGAGACGTGGGGGGGATCCGTGTGGTAGCATGGGAAACTGTACGGAGGCAAGGGTGCTTGGAGTCCTGAAAGCTATCCTCGCTTTCCATTGAAGCACAACAACGGTGGAGACCTCATGGAAAACGAGGCACGAAGAGCTTACCGGGTGGAAACTTAGGCACTACCCTGAGGCTCAGTGTGGCCTTGCGCTTTCCCAGGAGGAACGAGGTCTGCGGGATTAACTCTTCTCCAACGTGGCAGGAACCCGGTTTCTCGGGGGAAAGTGCTCGTTTGCTAAGCAAGCGTACCTCCGGAGGTTAGAACCTGGGCAACTTCAAGGTTTGGCAAGCAGCCCCTTAGACACTAGAATCCAAGCTTCCAAAGGGAAAAGGCTGCTTTTGTTGGCAGAGCCACCTACTCTTGTTAGCACCCAGCATAAGTACCTGCAGGATGGGAGCTGCGAAGGGAAACAAACGGGACCCACTGGGCACCTGAGAAGCTCCCCTCGACACTTGCAAGCAGCCTGTTTCTCTGGGGGAACATACTCGTTTCCTCCCCGGGCGTGCCTGCAGTGACTAGAAGCTGGGCCTTCCTAGGGTTTCGCAAACAGCTCCGAGGCTACAAGAATCCGCATTTTCAAAGGGGAAAAGACTGCTTTTCGAAGCAGGGCCACCTATCCTAGTTCACAGCAAACATGAGTCCCTGCAGGAGTGGAGCTGCCGAGGGAGAGCATGACGAAACCCTGGGAACTTCGCTAAGTACCTTTTACTGTGCAGGCTTCAAAGTGTGGCAAGATCCCTGAAGGAGGGCTGGCCTGAGCGAGGCCTAGTTGGCACTACCTCTTCCGGGGCCTAGCAGGGTAAAGGAGGAATTGTGCTCTTTGCTCAGCTTGGACCTCACATCGACGTCCTGCTAAACCGAGTCCGGCGGTGTGAGCTCCTGGATGGAGAGCTGAGCAGAGTGTTTTTCTGAGTGCAGGTAGGGCCCTTGTCCTCACTGAGTCCACGTTACCCAGCACATGAGACCGGCTCTGACTGTCTTCGTCAGCGGGGAGAAGCTGCGGCAACCTAGGTTTCAAAAGGTAGAGAGAGAGCAGTGTGACGCCTTGGGCTGTGCATGCAAGAAGTGTTCCGAAGGGCCTACAATGCAGCTTGTGGCTCAGCAGACAGAGAGGAGACGTGTGGGGGATCCGTGTGGTAGCATGGGAAGCAGTACGAGAGCAAGAGTGCTTGGAGTCCTGAAAGCTATCCTCGCTTTCCATTGAAGCACAACAACGGTGGAGACCTCATGGAAACCGAGGCACGAAGAGCTTACCGGGTGGAAACTTAGGCACTACCCTGAGGCTCAGTGTGGCCTTGCGCTTTCCCAGGAGGAACGAGGTCTGCGGGATTAACTCTTCTCCAACGTGGCAGGAACCCGGTTTCTCGGGGGAAAGTGCTCGTTTGCTAAGCAAGCGTACCTACGGAGGTTAGAACCTGGGCAACTTCAAGGTTTGGCAAGCAGCCCCTTAGACACTAGAATCCAAGCTTCCAAAGGGAAAAGGCTGCTTTTGTTGGCAGAGCCACCTACTCTTGTTAGCACCCAGCATAAGGACCTGCAGGATGGGAGCTGCGAAGGGAAACAAACGGGACCGACTGGGCACCTGAGAAGCTCCCCTCGACACTTGCAAGCAGCCTGTTTCTCTGGGGGAACATACTCGTTTCCTCCCCGGGCGTGCTTGCAGTGAGTAGAAGCCTGGCCTTCCTAGGGTTTCACAAGCAGCTCCGAGGCTACAGGAATCCACATTTCCAAAGGGGAAAAGACTGCTTTTCGAAGCAGGGCCACCTATCCTAGTTCACAGCAAACATGAGTCCCTGCAGGAGTGGAGCTGCCGAGGGAGAGCATGACGAAACCCTGGGAACTTCGCTAAGTACCTTTTACTGTGCAGGCTTCAAAGTGTGGCAAGATCCCTGAAGGAGGGCTGGCCTGAGCGAGGCCTAGTTGGCACTACCTCTTCCGCGGCCTAGCAGGGTAAAGGAGGAATTGTGCTCTTTGCTCAGCTTGGACCTCACATCGACGTCCTGCTAAACCGAGTCAGGCGGTGTGAGCTCCTGGATGGAGAGCTGAGCAGAGTGTTTTTCTGAGTGCAGGTAGGGCCCTTATCCTCACTGAGTCCACGGTACCCAGTACATGAGACCGGCTGTGACTTTTTTCCTGAGCTGGGAGAAGCTGCGGCAACCTAGGTTTCAAAAGGTAGAGAGAGAGCAGTGTGACGCCTTGGGCTGTGCATGCAAGAAGTGTTCCGAAGGGCCTACACGGCTGCTTGTGGCTCAGCAGACAGAGAGGAGACGTCGGGGGGATCCGTGTGGTAGCATGGGAAACGGTACGGAGGCAAGAGTGCTTGGAGTCCTGAAAGCTATCCTCGCTTTCCATTGAAACACAACAACGGTGGAGACCTCATGGAAACGGAGGCACGCAGAGCTTACCGGGTGGAAACTTAGGCACTACCCTGAGGCTCAGTGTGGCCTTGCGCTTTCCCAGGAGGAACGAGGTCTGCGGGATTAACTCTTCTCCAACGTGGCAGGAACCCGGTTTCTCGGGGGAAAGTGCTCGTTTGCTACGCAAGCGTACCTACGGAGGTTAGAACCTGGGCAACATCAAGGTTTGGCAAGCAGCCCCTGAGACACTAGAATCCAAGCTTCCAAAGGGAAAAGGCTGCTTTTGTCGGCAGAGCCACCTACTCTTGTTAGCACCCAGCATAAGGACCTGCAGGATGGGAGCTGCGAAGGGAAACAAACGGGACCCACTGGGCACCTGAGAAGCTCCCCTCGACACTTGCAAGCAGCCTGTTTCTCTGGGGGAACATACTCGTTTCCTTCCCGGGCGTGCCTGCAGTGACTAGCAGCTGGGCCTTCCTAGGGTTTCGCAAACAGCTCCGAGGCTACAAGAATCCTCATTTTCAAAGGGGAAAAGACTGCTTTTCGAAGCAGGGCCACCTATCCTAGTTCACAGCAAACATGAGTCCCTGCAGGAGTGGAGCTGCCGAGGGAGAGCATGGCGAAACCCTGGGAACTTCGCTAAGTACCTTTTACTGTGCAGGCTTCAAAGTGTGGCAAGATCCCTGAAGGAGGGCTGGCCTGAGCGAGGCCTTGTTGGCACTACGTCTTCCGGGGCCTAGCAGGGTAAAGGAGGAATTGTGCTCTTTGCTCAGCTTGGACCTCACATCGACGTCCTGCTAAACCGAGTCAGGCGGTGTGAGCTCCTGGAGGGAGAGCTGAGCAGAGTGTTTTTCTGAGTGCAAGTAGGGCCCTTGTCCTCACTGAGTCCATGTTACCCAGCACATGAGACCGGCTCTGACTGTCTTCGTGAGCTGGGAGAAGCTGCGGCAACCTAGGTTTCAAAAGGTAGAGAGAGAGCAGTGTGACGCCTTGGGCTGTGCATGCAAGAAGTGTTCCGAAGGGCCTACAATGCAGCTTGTGGCTCAGCAGACAGAGAGGAGACGTGGGGGGGATCCGTGTGGTAGCATGGGAAACTGTACGGAGGCAACAGTGCTTGGAGTCCTGAAAGCTATCCTCGCTTTCCATTGAAGCAGAACAACGGTGGAGACCTCATGGAAACCGAGGCACGCAGAGCTTGCCCGGTGGAAACTTAGGAACTACCCTGAGGCTCAGTGTGGCCTTGCGCTTTCCCAGGAGGAACGAGGTCTGCGGGATTAACTCTTCTCCAACCTGGCAGGAACCCGGTTTCTCGGGGGAAAGTGCTCGTTTGCTACGCAAGCGTACCTATTGAGGTTAGAACCTGGGCAACTTCAAGGTTTGGCAAGCAGCCCCTGAGACACTAGAATCCAAGCTTCCAAAGGGAAAAGGCTGCTTTTGTCGGCAGAGCCACCTACTCTTGTTAGCACCCAGCATAAGGACCTGCAGGATGGGAGCTGCGAAGGGAAACAAACGGGACCCACTGGGCACCTGAGAAGCTCCCCTCGACACTTGCAAGCAGCCTGTTTCTCTGGGGGAACATACTCGTTTCCTCCCCGGGCGTGCCTGCAGTGACTAGAAGCTGGGCCTTCCTAGGGTTTCGCAAACAGCTCCGAGGCTACAAGAATCCGCATTTTCAAAGGGGAAAAGACTGCTTTTCGAAGCAGGGCCACCTATCCTAGTTCACAGCAAACATGAGTCCCTGCAGGAGTGGAGCTGCCGAGGGAGAGCATGACGAAACCCTGGGAACTTCGCTAAGTACCTTTTACTGTGCAGGCTTCAAAGTGTGGCAAGATCCCTGAAGGAGGGCTGGCCTGAGCGAGGCCTAGTTGGCACTACCTCTTCCGCGGCCTAGCAGGGTAAAGGAGGAATTGTGCTCTTTGCTCAGCTTGGACCTCACATCGACGTCCTGCTAAACCGAGTCAGGCGGTGTGAGCTCCTGGATGGAGAGCTGAGCAGAGTGTTTTTCTGAGTGCAGGTAGGGCCCTTGTCCTCACTGAGTCCACGGTACCCAGTACATGAGACCGGCTCTGACTTTCTTCCTGAGCTGGGAGAAGCTGCGGCAACCTAGGTTTCAAAAGGTAGAGAGAGAGCAGTGTGACGCCTTGGGCTGTGCATGCAAGAAGTGTTCCGAAGGGCCTACACGGCTGCTTGTGGCTCAGCAGACAGAGAGGAGACGTGGGGGGGATCCGTGTGGTAGCATGGGAAACGGTACGGAGGCAAGAGTGCTTGGAGTCCTGAAAGCTATCCTCGCTTTCCATTGAAACACAACAACGGTGGAGACCTCATGGAAACGGAGGCACGCAGAGCTTACCGGGTGGAAACTTAGGCACTACCCTGAGGCTCAGTGTGGCCTTGCGCTTTCCCAGGAGGAACGAGGTCTGCGGGATTAACTCTTCTCCAACGTGGCAGGAACCCGGTTTCTCGGGGGAAAGTGCTCGTTTGCTACGCAAGCGTACCTACGGAGGTTAGAACCTGGGCAACTTCAAGGTTTGGCAAGCAGCCCCTGAGACACTAGAATCCAAGCTTCCAAAGGGAAAAGGCTGCTTTTGTCGGCAGAGCCACCTACTCTTGTTAGCACCCAGCATAAGGACCTGCAGGATGGGAGCTGCGAAGGGAAACAAACGGGACCCACTGGGCACCTGAGAAGCTCCCCTCGACACTTGCAAGCAGCCTGTTTCTCTGGGGGAACATACTCGTTTCCTCCCCGGGCGTGCCTGCAGTGAGTAGAAGCCTGGCCTTCCTAGGGTTTCACAAGCAGCTCCGAGGCTACAGGAATCCACATTTCCAAAGGGGAAAAGACTACTTTTCGAAGCAGGGCCACCTATCCTAGTTCACAGCAAACATGAGTCCCTGCAGGAGTGGAGCTGCCGAGGGAGAGCATGGCGAAACCCTGGGAACTTCGCTAAGTACCTTTTACTGTGCAGGCTTCAAAGTGTGGCAAGATCCCTGAAGGAGGGCTGGCCTGAGCGAGGCCTTGTTGGCACTACGTCTTCCGGGGCCTAGCAGGGTAAAGGAGGAATTGTGCTCTTTGCTCAGCTTGGACCTCACATCGACGTCCTGCTAAACCGAGTCAGGCGGTGTGAGCTCCTGGATGGAGAGCTGAGCAGAGTGTTTTTCTGAGTGCAGGTAGGGCCCTTGTCCTCACTGAGTCCACGTTACCCAGCACATGAGACCGGCTATGACTGTCTTCGTCAGCGGGGAGAAGCTGCGGCAACCTAGGTTTCAAAAGGTAGAGAGAGAGCAGTGTGACGCCTTGGGCTGTGCATGCAAGAAGTGTTCCGAAGGGCCTACAATGCAGCTTGTGGCTCAGCAGACAGAGAGGAGACGTGGGGGGGATCCGTGTGGTAGCATGGGAAACAGTACGAGAGCAAGAGTGCTTGGAGTCCTGAAAGCTATCCTCGCTTTCCATTGAAGCACAACAACGGTGGAGACCTCATGGAAACCGAGGCACGCAGAGCTTACCGGGTGGAAACTTAGGAACTACCCTGAGGCTCAGTGTGGCCTTGCGCTTTCCCAGGAGGAACGAGGTCTGCGGGATTAACTCTTCTCCAACCTGGCAGGAACCCGGTTTCTCGGGGGAAAGTGCTCGTTTGCTACGCAAGCGTACCTATTGAGGTTAGAACCTGGGCAACTTCAAGGTTTGGCAAGCAGCCCCTGAGACACTAGAATCCAAGCTTCCAAAGGGAAAAGGCTGCTTTTGTCGGCAGAGCCACCTACTCTTGTTAGCACCCAGCATAAGGACCTGCAGGATGGGAGCTGCGAAGGGAAACAAACGGGACCCACTGGGCACCTGAGAAGCTCCCCTCGACACTTGCAAGCAGCCTGTTTCTCTGGGGGAACATACTCGTTTCCTCCCCGGGCGTGCCTGCAGTGAGTAGAAGCCTGGCCTTCCTAGGGTTTCACAAGCAGCTCCGAGGCTACAGGAATCCACATTTCCAAAGGGGAAAAGACTGCTTTTCGAGGCAGGGCCACCTATCCTAGTTCACAGCAAACATGAGTCCCTGCAGGAGTGGAGCTGCCGAGGGGGAGCATGGCGAAACCCTGGAAACTTCGCTAAGTACCTTTTACAGTTCAGGCTTCAAAGTGTGGCAAGATCCCTGAAGGAGGGCTGGCCTGAGCGAGGCCTAGTTGGCACTACCTCTTCCGGGACCTTGCAGGGTAAAGGAGGAATTGTGCTCTTTGCTCAGCTTGGACCTCACATCGACGTCCTGCTAAACCGAGTCAGGCGGTGTGACCGCCTGGATGGAGAGCTGAGCAGAGTGTTTTTCTGAGTGCAGGTAGGGCCCTTGTCCTCACTGAGTCCACGGTACCCAGTACATGAGACCGGCTCTGACTTTCTTCCTGAGCTGGGAGAAGCTGCGGCAACCTAGGTTTCAAAAGGTAGAGAGAGAGCAGTGTGACGCCTTGGGCTGTGCATGCAAGAAGTGTTCCGAAGGGCCTACACGGCTGCTTGTGGCTCAGCAGACAGAGAGGAGACGTGGGGGGGATCCGTGTGGTAGCATGGGAAACGGTACGGAGGCAAGAGTGCTTGGAGTCCTGAAAGCTATCCTCGCTTTCCACTGAAACACAACAACGGTGGAGACCTCATGGAAACGGAGGCACGCAGAGCTTACCGGGTGGAAACTTAGGCACTACCCTGAGGCTCAGTGTGGCCTTGCGCTTTCCCAGGAGGAACGAGGTCTGCGGGATTAACTCTTCTCCAACGTGGCAGGAACCCGGTTTCTCGGGGGAAAGTGCTCGTTTGCTACGCAAGCGTACCTACGGAGGTTAGAACCTGGGCAACATCAAGGTTTGGCAAGCAGCCCCTGAGACACTAGAATCCAAGCTTCCAAAGGGAAAAGGCTGCTTTTGTCGGCAGAGCCACCTACTCTTGTTAGCACCCAGCATAAGGACCTGCAGGATGGGAGCTGCGAAGGGAAACAAACGGGACCCACTGGGCACCTGAGAAGCTCCCCTCGACACTTGCAAGCAGCCTGTTTCTCTGGGGGAACATACTCGTTTCCTCCCCGGGCGTGCCTGCAGTGACTAGAAGCTGGGCCTTCCTAGGGTTTCGCAAACAGCTCCGAGGCTACAAGAATCCGCATTTTCAAAGGGGAAAAGACTGCTTTTCGAGGCAGGGCCACCTATCCTAGTTCACAGCAAACATGAGTCCCTGCAGGAGTGGAGCTGCCGAGGGGGAGCATGGCGAAACCCTGGGAACTTCGCTAAGTACCTTTTACTGTGCAGGCTTCAAAGTGTGGCAAGATCCCTGAAGGAGGGCTGGCCTGAGCGAGGCCTAGTTGGCACTACCTCTTCCGCGGCCTAGCAGGGTAAAGGAGGAATTGTGCTCTTTGCTCAGCTTGGACCTCACATCGACGTCCTGCTAAACCGAGTCAGGCGGTGTGAGCTCCTGGATGGAGAGCTGAGCAGAGTGTTTTTCTGAGTGCAGGTAGGGCCCTTGTCCTCACTGAGTCCACGGTACCCAGTACATGAGACCGGCTCTGACTTTCTTCCTGAGCTGGGAGAAGCTGCGGCAACCTAGGTTTCAAAAGGTAGAGAGAGAGCAGTGTGACGCCTTGGGCTGTGCATGCAAGAAGTGTTCCGAAGGGCCTACACGGCTGCTTGTGGCTCAGCAGACAGAGAGGAGACGTGGGGGGGATCCGTGTGGTAGCATGGGAAACGGTACGGAGGCAAGAGTGCTTGGAGTCCTGAAAGCTATCCTCGCTTTCCATTGAAACACAACAACGGTGGAGACCTCATGGAAACGGAGGCACGCAGAGCTTACCGGGTGGAAACTTAGGCACTACCCTGAGGCTCAGTGTGGCCTTGCGCTTTCCCAGGAGGAACGAGGTCTGCGGGATTAACTCTTCTCCAACGTGGCAGGAACCCGGTTTCTCGGGGGAAAGTGCTCGTTTGCTACGCAAGCGTACCTACGGAGGTTAGAACCTGGGCAACTTCAAGGTTTGGCAAGCAGCCCCTGAGACACTAGAATCCAAGCTTCCAAAGGGAAAAGGCTGCTTTTGTCGGCAGAGCCACCTACTCTTGTTAGCACCCAGCATAAGGACCTGCAGGATGGGAGCTGCGAAGGGAAACAAACGGGACCCACTGGGCACCTGAGAAGCTCCCCTCGACACTTGCAAGCAGCCTGTTTCTCTGGGGGAACATACTCGTTTCCTCCCCGGGCGTGCCTGCAGTGAGTAGAAGCCTGGCCTTCCTAGGGTTTCACAAGCAGCTCCGAGGCTACAGGAATCCACATTTCCAAAGGGGAAAAGACTACTTTTCGAAGCAGGGCCACCTATCCTAGTTCACAGCAAACATGAGTCCCTGCAGGAGTGGAGCTGCCGAGGGAGAGCATGGCGAAACCCTGGGAACTTCGCTAAGTACCTTTTACTGTGCAGGCTTCAAAGTGTGGCAAGATCCCTGAAGGAGGGCTGGCCTGAGCGAGGCCTTGTTGGCACTACGTCTTCCGGGGCCTAGCAGGGTAAAGGAGGAATTGTGCTCTTTGCTCAGCTTGGACCTCACATCGACGTCCTGCTAAACCGAGTCAGGCGGTGTGAGCTCCTGGATGGAGAGCTGAGCAGAGTGTTTTTCTGAGTGCAGGTAGGGCCCTTGTCCTCACTGAGTCCACGTTACCCAGCACATGAGACCGGCTATGACTGTCTTCGTCAGCGGGGAGAAGCTGCGGCAACCTAGGTTTCAAAAGGTAGAGAGAGAGCAGTGTGACGCCTTGGGCTGTGCATGCAAGAAGTGTTCCGAAGGGCCTACAATGCAGCTTGTGGCTCAGCAGACAGAGAGGAGACGTGGGGGGGATCCGTGTGGTAGCATGGGAAACAGTACGAGAGCAAGAGTGCTTGGAGTCCTGAAAGATATCCTCGCTTTCCATTGAAGCACAACAACGGTGGAGACCTCATGGAAACCGAGGCACGCAGAGCTTACCGGGTGGAAACTTAGGAACTACCCTGAGGCTCAGTGTGGCCTTGCGCTTTCCCAGGAGGAACGAGGTCTGCGGGATTAACTCTTCTCCAACCTGGCAGGAACCCGGTTTCTCGGGGGAAAGTGCTCGTTTGCTACGCAAGCGTACCTATTGAGGTTAGAACCTGGGCAACTTCAAGGTTTGGCAAGCAGCCCCTGAGACACTAGAATCCAAGCTTCCAAAGGGAAAAGGCTGCTTTTGTCGGCAGAGCCACCTACTCTTGTTAGCACCCAGCATAAGGACCTGCAGGATGGGAGCTGCGAAGGGAAACAAACGGGACCCACTGGGCACCTGAGAAGCTCCCCTCGACACTTGCAAGCAGCCTGTTTCTCTGGGGGAACATACTCGTTTCCTCCCCGGGCGTGCCTGCAGTGAGTAGAAGCCTGGCCTTCCTAGGGTTTCACAAGCAGCTCCGAGGCTACAGGAATCCACATTTCCAAAGGGGAAAAGACTGCTTTTCGAGGCAGGGCCACCTATCCTAGTTCACAGCAAACATGAGTCCCTGCAGGAGTGGAGCTGCCGAGGGGGAGCATGGCGAAACCCTGGAAACTTCGCTAAGTACCTTTTACAGTTCAGGCTTCAAAGTGTGGCAAGATCCCTGAAGGAGGGCTGGCCTGAGCGAGGCCTAGTTGGCACTACCTCTTCCGGGACCTTGCAGGGTAAAGGAGGAATTGTGCTCTTTGCTCAGCTTGGACCTCACATCGACGTCCTGCTAAACCGAGTCAGGCGGTGTGACCGCCTGGATGGAGAGCTGAGCAGAGTGTTTTTCTGAGTGCAGGTAGGGCCCTTGTCCTCACTGAGTCCACGGTACCCAGTACATGAGACCGGCTCTGACTTTCTTCCTGAGCTGGGAGAAGCTGCGGCAACCTAGGTTTCAAAAGGTAGAGAGAGAGCAGTGTGACGCCTTGGGCTGTGCATGCAAGAAGTGTTCCGAAGGGCCTACACGGCTGCTTGTGGCTCAGCAGACAGAGAGGAGACGTGGGGGGGATCCGTGTGGTAGCATGGGAAACGGTACGGAGGCAAGAGTGCTTGGAGTCCTGAAAGCTATCCTCGCTTTCCACTGAAACACAACAACGGTGGAGACCTCATGGAAACGGAGGCACGCAGAGCTTACCGGGTGGAAACTTAGGCACTACCCTGAGGCTCAGTGTGGCCTTGCGCTTTCCCAGGAGGAACGAGGTCTGCGGGATTAACTCTTCTCCAACGTGGCAGGAACCCGGTTTCTCGGGGGAAAGTGCTCGTTTGCTACGCAAGCGTACCTACGGAGGTTAGAACCTGGGCAACATCAAGGTTTGGCAAGCAGCCCCTGAGACACTAGAATCCAAGCTTCCAAAGGGAAAAGGCTGCTTTTGTCGGCAGAGCCACCTACTCTTGTTAGCACCCAGCATAAGGACCTGCAGGATGGGAGCTGCGAAGGGAAACAAACGGGACCCACTGGGCACCTGAGAAGCTCCCCTCGACACTTGCAAGCAGCCTGTTTCTCTGGGGGAACATACTCGTTTCCTCCCCGGGCGTGCCTGCAGTGACTAGAAGCTGGGCCTTCCTAGGGTTTCGCAAACAGCTCCGAGGCTACAAGAATCCGCATTTTCAAAGGGGAAAAGACTGCTTTTCGAGGCAGGGCCACCTATCCTAGTTCACAGCAAACATGAGTCCCTGCAGGAGTGGAGCTGCCGAGGGGGAGCATGGCGAAACCCTGGGAACTTCGCTAAGTACCTTTTACTGTGCAGGCTTCAAAGTGTGGCAAGATCCCTGAAGGAGGGCTGGCCTGAGCGAGGCCTAGTTGGCACTACCTCTTCCGCGGCCTAGCAGGGTAAAGGAGGAATTGTGCTCTTTGCTCAGCTTGGACCTCACATCGACGTCCTGCTAAACCGAGTCAGGCGGTGTGAGCTCCTGGATGGAGAGCTGAGCAGAGTGTTTTTCTGAGTGCAGGTAGGGCCCTTGTCCTCACTGAGTCCACGGTACCCAGTACATGAGACCGGCTCTGACTTTCTTCCTGAGCTGGGAAGAGCTGCGGCAACCTAGGTTTCAAAAGGTAGAGAGAGAGCAGTGTGACGCCTTGGGCTGTGCATGCAAGAAGTGTTCCGAAGGGCCTACACGGCTGCTTGTGGCTCAGCAGACAGAGAGGAGACGTGGGGGGGATCCGTGTGGTAGCATGGGAAACGGTACGGAGGCAAGAGTGCTTGGAGTCCTGAAAGCTATCCTCGCTTTCCATTGAAACACAACAACGGTGGAGACCTCATGGAAACCGAGGCACGAAGAGCTTACCGGGTGGAAACTTAGGCACTACCCTGAGGCTCAGTGTGGTCTTGCGCTTTCCCAGGAGGAACGAGGTCTGCGGGATTAACTCTTCTCCAACGTGGCAGGAACCCGGTTTCTCGGGGGAAAGTGCTCGTTTGCTACGCAAGCGTACCTACGGAGGTTAGAACCTGGGCAACTTCAAGGTTTGGCAAGCAGCCCCTGAGACACTAGAATCCAAGCTTCCAAAGGGAAAAGGCTGCTTTTGTCGGCAGAGCCACCTACTCTTGTTAGCACCCAGCATAAGGACCTGCAGGATGGGAGCTGCGAAGGGAAACAAACGGGACCCACTGGGCACCTGAGAAGCTCCCCTCGACACTTGCAAGCAGCCTGTTTCTCTGGGGGAACATACTCGTTTCCTCCCCGGGCGTGCCTGCAGTGAGTAGAAGCCTGGCCTTCCTAGGGTTTCACAAGCAGCTCCGAGGCTACAGGAATCCACATTTCCAAAGGGGAAAAGACTACTTTTCGAAGCAGGGCCACCTATCCTAGTTCACAGCAAACATGAGTCCCTGCAGGAGTGGAGCTGCCGAGGGAGAGCATGGCGAAACCCTGGGAACTTCGCTAAGTACCTTTTACTGTGCAGGCTTCAAAGTGTGGCAAGATCCCTGAAGGAGGGCTGGCCTGAGCGAGGCCTTGTTGGCACTACGTCTTCCGGGGCCTAGCAGGGTAAAGGAGGAATTGTGCTCTTTGCTCAGCTTGGACCTCACATCGACGTCCTGCTAAACCGAGTCAGGCGGTGTGAGCTCCTGGATGGAGAGCTGAGCAGAGTGTTTTTCTGAGTGCAGGTAGGGCCCTTGTCCTCACTGAGTCCACGTTACCCAGCACATGAGACCGGCTATGACTGTCTTCGTCAGCGGGGAGAAGCTGCGGCAACCTAGGTTTCAAAAGGTAGAGAGAGAGCAGTGTGACGCCTTGGGCTGTGCATGCAAGAAGTGTTCCGAAGGGCCTACAATGCAGCTTGTGGCTCAGCAGACAGAGAGGAGACGTGGGGGGGATCCGTGTGGTAGCATGGGAAACAGTACGAGAGCAAGAGTGCTTGGAGTCCTGAAAGCTATCCTCGCTTTCCATTGAAGCACAACAACGGTGGAGACCTCATGGAAACCGAGGCACGCAGAGCTTACCGGGTGGAAACTTAGGAACTACCCTGAGGCTCAGTGTGGCCTTGCGCTTTCCCAGGAGGAACGAGGTCTGCGGGATTAACTCTTCTCCAACCTGGCAGGAACCCGGTTTCTCGGGGGAAAGTGCTCGTTTGCTACGCAAGCGTACCTATTGAGGTTAGAACCTGGGCAACTTCAAGGTTTGGCAAGCAGCCCCTGAGACACTACAATCCAAGCTTCCAAAGGGAAAAGGCTGCTTTTGTCGGCAGAGCCACCTACTCTTGTTAGCACCCAGCATAAGGACCTGCAGGATGGGAGCTGCGAAGGGAAACAAACGGGACCCACTGGGCACCTGAGAAGCTCCCCTCGACACTTGCAAGCAGCCTGTTTCTCTGGGGGAACATACTCGTTTCCTCCCCGGGCGTGCCTGCAGTGAGTAGAAGCCTGGCCTTCCTAGGGTTTCGCAAGCAGCTCCGAGGCTACAAGAATCCACATTTCCAAAGGGGAAAAGACTGCTTTTCGAGGCAGGGCCACCTATCCTAGTTCACAGCAAACATGAGTCCCTGCAGGAGTGGAGCTGCCGAGGGGGAGCATGGCGAAACCCTGGAAACTTCGCTAAGTACCTTTTACAGTGCAGGCTTCAAAGTGTGGCAAGATCCCTGAAGGAGGGCTGGCCTGAGCGAGGCCTAGTTGGCACTACCTCTTCCGGGGCCTTGCAGGGTAAAGGAGGAATTGTGCTCTTTGCTCAGCTTGGACCTCACATCGACGTCCTGCTAAACCGAGTCAGGCGGTGTGACCGCCTGGATGGAGAGCTGAGCAGAGTGTTTTTCTGAGTGCAGGTAGGGCCCTTGTCCTCACTGAGTCCACGGTACCCAGTACATGAGACCGGCTCTGACTTTCTTCCTGAGCTGGGAGAAGCTGCGGCAACCTAGGTTTCAAAAGGTAGAGAGAGAGCAGTGTGACGCCTTGGGCTGTGCATGCAAGAAGTGTTCCGAAGGGCCTACACGGCTGCTTGTGGCTCAGCAGACAGAGAGGAGACGTGGGGGGGATCCGTGTGGTAGCATGGGAAACGGTACGGAGGCAAGAGTGCTTGGAGTCCTGAAAGCTATCCTCGCTTTCCACTGAAACACAACAACGGTGGAGACCTCATGGAAACGGAGGCACGCAGAGCTTACCGGGTGGAAACTTAGGCACTACCCTGAGGCTCAGTGTGGCCTTGCGCTTTCCCAGGAGGAACGAGGTCTGCGGGATTAACTCTTCTCCAACGTGGCAGGAACCCGGTTTCTCGGGGGAAAGTGCTCGTTTGCTACGCAAGCGTACCTACGGAGGTTAGAACGTGGGCAACATCAAGGTTTGGCAAGCAGCCCCTGAGACACTAGAATCCAAGCTTCCAAAGGGAAAAGGCTGCTTTTGTCGGCAGAGCCACCTACTCTTGTTAGCACCCAGCATAAGGACCTGCAGGATGGGAGCTGCGAAGGGAAACAAACGGGACCCACTGGGCACCTGAGAAGCTCCCCTCGACACTTGCAAGCAGCCTGTTTCTCTGGGGGAACATACTCGTTTCCTCCCCGGGCGTGCCTGCAGTGACTAGAAGCTGGGCCTTCCTAGGGTTTCGCAAACAGCTCCGAGGCTACAAGAATCCGCATTTTCAAAGGGGAAAAGACTGCTTTTCGAAGCAGGGCCACCTATCCTAGTTCACAGCAAACATGAGTCCCTGCAGGAGTGGAGCTGCCGAGGGGGAACATGGCGAAACCCTGGGAACTTCGCTAAGTACCTTTTACTGTGCAGGCTTCAAAGTGTGGCAAGATCCCTGAAGGAGGGCTGGCCTGAGCGAGGCCTAGTTGGCACTACCTCTTCCGCGGCCTAGCAGGGTAAAGGAGGAATTGTGCTCTTTGCTCAGCTTGGACCTCACATCGACGTCCTGCTAAACCGAGTCAGGCGGTGTGAGCTCCTGGATGGAGAGCTGAGCAGAGTGTTTTTCTGAGTGCAGGTAGGGCCCTTGTCCTCACTGAGTCCACGGTACCCAGTACATGAGACCGGCTCTGACTTTCTTCCTGAGCTGGGAGAAGCTGCGGCAACCTAGGTTTCAAAAGGTAGAGAGAGAGCAGTGTGACGCCTTGGGCTGTGCATGCAAGAAGTGTTCCGAAGGGCCTACAATGCAGCTTGTGGCTCAGCAGACAGAGAGGAGACGTGGGGGGGATCCGTGTGGTATCATGGGAAACAGTACGAGAGCAAGAGTGCTTGGAGTCCTGAAAGCTATCCTCGCTTTCCATTGAAGCACAACAACGGTGGAGACCTCATGGAAACCGAGGCACGCAGAGCTTACCGGGTGGAAACTTAGGAACTACCCTGAGGCTCAGTGTGGCCTTGCGCTTTCCCAGGAGGAACGAGGTCTGCGGGATTAACTCTTCTCCAACCTGGCAGGAACCCGGTTTCTCGGGGGAAAGTGCTCGTTTGCTACGCAAGCGTACCTATTGAGGTTAGAACCTGGGCAACTTCAAGGTTTGGCAAGCAGCCCCTGAGACACTACAATCCAAGCTTCCAAAGGGAAAAGGCTGCTTTTGTCGGCAGAGCCACCTACTCTTGTTAGCACCCAGCATAAGGACCTGCAGGATGGGAGCTGCGAAGGGAAACAAACGGGACCCACTGGGCACCTGAGAAGCTCCCCTCGACACTTGCAAGCAGCCTGTTTCTCTGGGGGAACATACTCGTTTCCTCCCCGGGCGTGCCTGCAGTGAGTAGAAGCCTGGCCTTCCTAGGGTTTCGCAAGCAGCTCCGAGGCTACAAGAATCCACATTTCCAAAGGGGAAAAGACTGCTTTTCGAGGCAGGGCCACCTATCCTAGTTCACAGCAAACATGAGTCCCTGCAGGAGTGGAGCTGCCGAGGGGGAGCATGGCGAAACCCTGGAAACTTCGCTAAGTACCTTTTACAGTGCAGGCTTCAAAGTGTGGCAAGATCCCTGAAGGAGGGCTGGCCTGAGCGAGGCCTAGTTGGCACTACCTCTTCCGGGGCCTTGCAGGGTAAAGGAGGAATTGTGCTCTTTGCTCAGCTTGGACCTCACATCGACGTCCTGCTAAACCGAGTCAGGCGGTGTGACCGCCTGGATGGAGAGCTGAGCAGAGTGTTTTTCTGAGTGCAGGTAGGGCCCTTGTCCTCACTGAGTCCACGGTACCCAGTACATGAGACCGGCTCTGACTTTCTTCCTGAGCTGGGAGAAGCTGCGGCAACCTAGGTTTCAAAAGGTAGAGAGAGAGCAGTGTGACGCCTTGGGCTGTGCATGCAAGAAGTGTTCCGAAGGGCCTACACGGCTGCTTGTGGCTCAGCAGACAGAGAGGAGACGTGGGGGGGATCCGTGTGGTAGCATGGGAAACGGTACGGAGGCAAGAGTGCTTGGAGTCCTGAAAGCTATCCTCGCTTTCCACTGAAACACAACAACGGTGGAGACCTCATGGAAACGGAGGCACGCAGAGCTTACCGGGTGGAAACTTAGGCACTACCCTGAGGCTCAGTGTGGCCTTGCGCTTTCCCAGGAGGAACGAGGTCTGCGGGATTAACTCTTCTCCAACGTGGCAGGAACCCGGTTTCTCGGGGGAAAGTGCTCGTTTGCTACGCAAGCGTACCTACGGAGGTTAGAACGTGGGCAACATCAAGGTTTGGCAAGCAGCCCCTGAGACACTAGAATCCAAGCTTCCAAAGGGAAAAGGCTGCTTTTGTCGGCAGAGCCACCTACTCTTGTTAGCACCCAGCATAAGGACCTGCAGGATGGGAGCTGCGAAGGGAAACAAACGGGACCCACTGGGCACCTGAGAAGCTCCCCTCGACACTTGCAAGCAGCCTGTTTCTCTGGGGGAACATACTCGTTTCCTCCCCGGGCGTGCCTGCAGTGACTAGAAGCTGGGCCTTCCTAGGGTTTCGCAAACAGCTCCGAGGCTACAAGAATCCGCATTTTCAAAGGGGAAAAGACTGCTTTTCGAAGCAGGGCCACCTATCCTAGTTCACAGCAAACATGAGTCCCTGCAGGAGTGGAGCTGCCGAGGGGGAACATGGCGAAACCCTGGGAACTTCGCTAAGTACCTTTTACTGTGCAGGCTTCAAAGTGTGGCAAGATCCCTGAAGGAGGGCTGGCCTGAGCGAGGCCTAGTTGGCACTACCTCTTCCGCGGCCTAGCAGGGTAAAGGAGGAATTGTGCTCTTTGCTCAGCTTGGACCTCACATCGACGTCCTGCTAAACCGAGTCAGGCGGTGTGAGCTCCTGGATGGAGAGCTGAGCAGAGTGTTTTTCTGAGTGCAGGTAGGGCCCTTGTCCTCACTGAGTCCACGGTACCCAGTACATGAGACCGGCTCTGACTTTCTTCCTGAGCTGGGAGAAGCTGCGGCAACCTAGGTTTCAAAAGGTAGAGAGAGAGCAGTGTGACGCCTTGGGCTGTGCATGCAAGAAGTGTTCCGAAGGGCCTACACGGCTGCTTGTGGCTCAGCAGACAGAGAGGAGACGTGGGGGGGATCCGTGTGGTAGCATGGGAAACGGTACGGAGGCAAGAGTGCTTGGAGTCCTGAAAGCTATCCTCGCTTTCCATTGAAACACAACAACGGTGGAGACCTCATGGAAACGGAGGCACGCAGAGCTTACCGGGTGGAAACTTAGGCACTACCCTGAGGCTCAGTGTGGCCTTGCGCTTTCCCAGGAGGAACGAGGTCTGCGGGATTAACTCTTCTCCAACGTGGCAGGAACCCGGTTTCTCGGGGGAAAGTGCTCGTTTGCTACGCAAGCGTACCTACGGAGGTTAGAACCTGGGCAACTTCAAGGTTTGGCAAGCAGCCCCTGAGACACTAGAATCCAAGCTTCCAAAGGGAAAAGGCTGCTTTTGTCGGCAGAGCCACCTACTCTTGTTAGCACCCAGCATAAGGACCTGCAGGATGGGAGCTGCGAAGGGAAACAAACGGGACCCACTGGGCACCTGAGAAGCTCCCCTCGACACTTGCAAGCAGCCTGTTTCTCTGGGGGAACATACTCGTTTCCTCCCCGGGCGTGCCTGCAGTGAGTAGAAGCCTGGCCTTCCTAGGGTTTCACAAGCAGCTCCGAGGCTACAGGAATCCACATTTCCAAAGGGGAAAAGACTACTTTTCGAAGCAGGGCCACCTATCCTAGTTCACAGCAAACATGAGTCCCTGCAGGAGTGGAGCTGCCGAGGGAGAGCATGGCGAAACCCTGGGAACTTCGCTAAGTACCTTTTACTGTGCAGGCTTCAAAGTGTGGCAAGATCCCTGAAGGAGGGCTGGCCTGAGCGAGGCCTTGTTGGCACTACGTCTTCCGGGGCCTAGCAGGGTAAAGGAGGAATTGTGCTCTTTGCTCAGCTTGGACCTCACATCGACGTCCTGCTAAACCGAGTCAGGCGGTGTGAGCTCCTGGATGGAGAGCTGAGCAGAGTGTTTTTCTGAGTGCAGGTAGGGCCCTTGTCCTCACTGAGTCCACGTTACCCAGCACATGAGACCGGCTATGACTGTCTTCGTCAGCGGGGAGAAGCTGCGGCAACCTAGGTTTCAAAAGGTAGAGAGAGAGCAGTGTGACGCCTTGGGCTGTGCATGCAAGAAGTGTTCCGAAGGGCCTACAATGCAGCTTGTGGCTCAGCAGACAGAGAGGAGACGTGGGGGGGATCCGTGTGGTAGCATGGGAAACAGTACGAGAGCAAGAGTGCTTGGAGTCCTGAAAGCTATCCTCGCTTTCCATTGAAGCACAACAACGGTGGAGACCTCATGGAAACCGAGGCACGCAGAGCTTACCGGGTGGAAACTTAGGAACTACCCTGAGGCTCAGTGTGGCCTTGCGCTTTCCCAGGAGGAACGAGGTCTGCGGGATTAACTCTTCTCCAACCTGGCAGGAACCCGGTTTCTCGGGGGAAAGTGCTCGTTTGCTACGCAAGCGTACCTATTGAGGTTAGAACCTGGGCAACTTCAAGGTTTGGCAAGCAGCCCCTGAGACACTAGAATCCAAGCTTCCAAAGGGAAAAGGCTGCTTTTGTCGGCAGAGCCACCTACTCTTGTTAGCACCCAGCATAAGGACCTGCAGGATGGGAGCTGCGAAGGGAAACAAACGGGACCCACTGGGCACCTGAGAAGCTCCCCTCGACACTTGCAAGCAGCCTGTTTCTCTGGGGGAACATACTCGTTTCCTCCCCGGGCGTGCCTGCAGTGACTAGAAGCTGGGCCTTCCTAGGGTTTCGCAAACAGCTCCGAGGCTACAAGAATCCGCATTTTCAAAGGGGAAAAGACTGCTTTTCGAAGCAGGGCCACCTATCCTAGTTCACAGCAAACATGAGTCCCTGCAGGAGTGGAGCTGCCGAGGGAGAGCATGACGAAACCCTGGGAACTTCGCTAAGTACCTTTTACTGTGCAGGCTTCAAAGTGTGGCAAGATCCCTGAAGGAGGGCTGGCCTGAGCGAGGCCTAGTTGGCACTACCTCTTCCGCGGCCTAGCAGGGTAAAGGAGGAATTGTGCTCTTTGCTCAGCTTGGACCTCACATCGACGTCCTGCTAAACCGAGTCAGGCGGTGTGAGCTCCTGGATGGAGAGCTGAGCAGAGTGTTTTTCTGAGTGCAGGTAGGGCCCTTGTCCTCACTGAGTCCACGGTACCCAGTACATGAGACCGGCTCTGACTTTCTTCCTGAGCTGGGAGAAGCTGCGGCAACCTAGGTTTCAAAAGGTAGAGAGAGAGCAGTGTGACGCCTTGGGCTGTGCATGCAAGAAGTGTTCCGAAGGGCCTACACGGCTGCTTGTGGCTCAGCAGACAGAGAGGAGACGTGGGGGGGATCCGTGTGGTAGCATGGGAAACGGTACGGAGGCAAGAGTGCTTGGAGTCCTGAAAGCTATCCTCGCTTTCCATTGAAACACAACAACGGTGGAGACCTCATGGAAACGGAGGCACGCAGAGCTTACCGGGTGGAAACTTAGGCACTACCCTGAGGCTCAGTGTGGCCTTGCGCTTTCCCAGGAGGAACGAGGTCTGCGGGATTAACTCTTCTCCAACGTGGCAGGAACCCGGTTTCTCGGGGGAAAGTGCTCGTTTGCTACGCAAGCGTACCTACGGAGGTTAGAACCTGGGCAACTTCAAGGTTTGGCAAGCAGCCCCTGAGACACTAGAATCCAAGCTTCCAAAGGGAAAAGGCTGCTTTTGTCGGCAGAGCCACCTACTCTTGTTAGCACCCAGCATAAGGACCTGCAGGATGGGAGCTGCGAAGGGAAACAAACGGGACCCACTGGGCACCTGAGAAGCTCCCCTCGACACTTGCAAGCAGCCTGTTTCTCTGGGGGAACATACTCGTTTCCTCCCCGGGCGTGCCTGCAGTGACTAGAAGCTGGGCCTTCCTAGGGTTTCGCAAACAGCTCCGAGGCTACAAGAATCCGCATTTTCAAAGGGGAAAAGACTGCTTTTCGAAGCAGGGCCACCTATCCTAGTTCACAGCAAACATGAGTCCCTGCAGGAGTGGAGCTGCCGAGGGAGAGCATGACGAAACCCTGGGAACTTCGCTAAGTACCTTTTACTGTGCAGGCTTCAAAGTGTGGCAAGATCCCTGAAGGAGGGCTGGCCTGAGCGAGGCCTAGTTGGCACTACCTCTTCCGCGGCCTAGCAGGGTAAAGGAGGAATTGTGCTCTTTGCTCAGCTTGGACCTCACATCGACGTCCTGCTAAACCGAGTCAGGCGGTGTGAGCTCCTGGATGGAGAGCTGAGCAGAGTGTTTTTCTGAGTGCAGGTAGGGCCCTTGTCCTCACTGAGTCCACGGTACCCAGTACATGAGACCGGCTCTGACTTTCTTCCTGAGCTGGGAGAAGCTGCGGCAACCTAGGTTTCAAAAGGTAGAGAGAGAGCAGTGTGACGCCTTGGGCTGTGCATGCAAGAAGTGTTCCGAAGGGCCTACACGGCTGCTTGTGGCTCAGCAGACAGAGAGGAGACGTGGGGGGGATCCGTGTGGTAGCATGGGAAACGGTACGGAGGCAAGAGTGCTTGGAGTCCTGAAAGCTATCCTCGCTTTCCATTGAAACACAACAACGGTGGAGACCTCATGGAAACGGAGGCACGCAGAGCTTACCGGGTGGAAACTTAGGCACTACCCTGAGGCTCAGTGTGCCCTTGCGCTTTCCCAGGAGGAACGAGGTCTGCGGGATTAACTCTTCTCCAACGTGGCAGGAACCCGGTTTCTCGGGGGAAAGTGCTCGTTTGCTACGCAAGCGTACCTACGGAGGTTAGAACCTGGGCAACTTCAAGGTTTGGCAAGCAGCCCCTGAGACACTAGAATCCAAGCTTCCAAAGGGAAAAGGCTGCTTTTGTCGGCAGAGCCACCTACTCTTGTTAGCACCCAGCATAAGGACCTGCAGGATGGGAGCTGCGAAGGGAAACAAACGGGACCCACTGGGCACCTGAGAAGCTCCCCTCGACACTTGCAAGCAGCCTGTTTCTCTGGGGGAACATACTCGTTTCCTCCCCGGGCGTGCCTGCAGTGAGTAGAAGCCTGGCCTTCCTAGGGTTTCACAAGCAGCTCCGAGGCTACAGGAATCCACATTTCCAAAGGGGAAAAGACTACTTTTCGAAGCAGGGCCACCTATCCTAGTTCACAGCAAACATGAGTCCCTGCAGGAGTGGAGCTGCCGAGGGAGAGCATGGCGAAACCCTGGGAACTTCGCTAAGTACCTTTTACTGTGCAGGCTTCAAAGTGTGGCAAGATCCCTGAAGGAGGGCTGGCCTGAGCGAGGCCTTGTTGGCACTACGTCTTCCGGGGCCTAGCAGGGTAAAGGAGGAATTGTGCTCTTTGCTCAGCTTGGACCTCACATCGACGTCCTGCTAAACCGAGTCAGGCGGTGTGAGCTCCTGGATGGAGAGCTGAGCAGAGTGTTTTTCTGAGTGCAGGTAGGGCCCTTGTCCTCACTGAGTCCACGTTACCCAGCACATGAGACCGGCTATGACTGTCTTCGTCAGCGGGGAGAAGCTGCGGCAACCTAGGTTTCAAAAGGTAGAGAGAGAGCAGTGTGACGCCTTGGGCTGTGCATGCAAGAAGTGTTCCGAAGGGCCTACAATGCAGCTTGTGGCTCAGCAGACAGAGAGGAGACGTGGGGGGGATCCGTGTGGTAGCATGGGAAACAGTACGAGAGCAAGAGTGCTTGGAGTCCTGAAAGATATCCTCGCTTTCCATTGAAGCACAACAACGGTGGAGACCTCATGGAAACCGAGGCACGCAGAGCTTACCGGGTGGAAACTTAGGAACTACCCTGAGGCTCAGTGTGGCCTTGCGCTTTCCCAGGAGGAACGAGGTCTGCGGGATTAACTCTTCTCCAACCTGGCAGGAACCCGGTTTCTCGGGGGAAAGTGCTCGTTTGCTACGCAAGCGTACCTATTGAGGTTAGAACCTGGGCAACTTCAAGGTTTGGCAAGCAGCCCCTGAGACACTAGAATCCAAGCTTCCAAAGGGAAAAGGCTGCTTTTGTCGGCAGAGCCACCTACTCTTGTTAGCACCCAGCATAAGGACCTGCAGGATGGGAGCTGCGAAGGGAAACAAACGGGACCCACTGGGCACCTGAGAAGCTCCCCTCGACACTTGCAAGCAGCCTGTTTCTCTGGGGGAACATACTCGTTTCCTCCCCGGGCGTGCCTGCAGTGAGTAGAAGCCTGGCCTTCCTAGGGTTTCACAAGCAGCTCCGAGGCTACAGGAATCCACATTTCCAAAGGGGAAAAGACTGCTTTTCGAAGCAGGGCCACCTATCCTAGTTCACAGCAAACATGAGTCCCTGCAGGAGTGGAGCTGCCGAGGGAGAGCATGGCGAAACCCTGGGAACTTCGCTAAGTACCTTTTACTGTGCAGGCTTCAAAGTGTGGCAAGATCCCTGAAGGAGGGCTGGCCTGAGCGAGGCCTTGTTGGCACTACGTCTTCCGGGGCCTAGCAGGGTAAAGGAGGAATTGTGCTCTTTGCTCAGCTTGGACCTCACATCGACGTCCTGCTAAACCGAGTCAGGCGGTGTGAGCTCCTGGAGGGAGAGCTGAGCAGAGTGTTTTTCTGAGTGCAAGTAGGGCCCTTGTCCTCACTGAGTCCATGTTACCCAGCACATGAGACCGGCTCTGACTGTCTTCGTGAGCTGGGAGAAGCTGCGGCAACCTAGGTTTCAAAAGGTAGGGAGAGAGCAGTGTGACGCCTTGGGCTGTGCATGCAAGAAGTGTTCCGAAGGGCCTACAATGCAGCTTGTGGCTCAGCAGACAGAGAGGAGACGTGGGGGGGATCCGTGTGGTAGCATGGGAAACTGTACGGAGGCAAGGGTGCTTGGAGTCCTGAAAGCTATCCTCGCTTTCCATTGAAGCACAACAACGGTGGAGACCTCATGGAAAACGAGGCACGAAGAGCTTACCGGGTGGAAACTTAGGCACTACCCTGAGGCTCAGTGTGGCCTTGCGCTTTCCCAGGAGGAACGAGGTCTGCGGGATTAACTCTTCTCCAACGTGGCAGGAACCCGGTTTCTCGGGGGAAAGTGCTCGTTTGCTAAGCAAGCGTACCTCCGGAGGTTAGAACCTGGGCAACTTCAAGGTTTGGCAAGCAGCCCCTTAGACACTAGAATCCAAGCTTCCAAAGGGAAAAGGCTGCTTTTGTTGGCAGAGCCACCTACTCTTGTTAGCACCCAGCATAAGTACCTGCAGGATGGGAGCTGCGAAGGGAAACAAACGGGACCCACTGGGCACCTGAGAAGCTCCCCTCGACACTTGCAAGCAGCCTGTTTCTCTGGGGGAACATACTCGTTTCCTCCCCGGGCGTGCCTGCAGTGACTAGAAGCTGGGCCTTCCTAGGGTTTCGCAAACAGCTCCGAGGCTACAAGAATCCGCATTTTCAAAGGGGAAAAGACTGCTTTTCGAAGCAGGGCCACCTATCCTAGTTCACAGCAAACATGAGTCCCTGCAGGAGTGGAGCTGCCGAGGGAGAGCATGACGAAACCCTGGGAACTTCGCTAAGTACCTTTTACTGTGCAGGCTTCAAAGTGTGGCAAGATCCCTGAAGGAGGGCTGGCCTGAGCGAGGCCTAGTTGGCACTACCTCTTCCGTGGCCTAGCAGGGTAAAGGAGGAATTGTGCTCTTTGCTCAGCTTGGACCTCACATCGACGTCCTGCTAAACCGAGTCCGGCGGTGTGAGCTCCTGGATGGAGAGCTGAGCAGAGTGTTTTTCTGAGTGCAGGTAGGGCCCTTGTCCTCACTGAGTCCACGTTACCCAGCACATGAGACCGGCTCTGACTGTCTTCGTCAGCGGGGAGAAGCTGCGGCAACCTAGGTTTCAAAAGGTAGAGAGAGAGCAGTGTGACGCCTTGGGCTGTGCATGCAAGAAGTGTTCCGAAGGGCCTACAATGCAGCTTGTGGCTCAGCAGACAGAGAGGAGACGTGTGGGGGATCCGTGTGGTAGCATGGGAAGCAGTACGAGAGCAAGAGTGCTTGGAGTCCTGAAAGCTATCCTCGCTTTCCATTGAAGCACAACAACGGTGGAGACCTCATGGAAACCGAGGCACGAAGAGCTTACCGGGTGGAAACTTAGGCACTACCCTGAGGCTCAGTGTGGCCTTGCGCTTTCCCAGGAGGAACGAGGTCTGCGGGATTAACTCTTCTCCAACGTGGCAGGAACCCGGTTTCTCGGGGGAAAGTGCTCGTTTGCTAAGCAAGCGTACCTACGGAGGTTAGAACCTGGGCAACTTCAAGGTTTGGCAAGCAGCCCCTTAGACACTAGAGTCCAAGCTTCCAAAGGGAAAAGGCTGCTTTTGTTGGCAGAGCCACCTACTCTTGTTAGCACCCAGCATAAGGACCTGCAGGATGGGAGCTGCGAAGGGAAACAAACGGGACCGACTGGGCACCTGAGAAGCTCCCCTCGACACTTGCAAGCAGCTTGTTTCTCTGGGGGAACATACTCGTTTCCTCCCCGGGCGTGCCTGCAGTGAGTAGAAGCCTGGCCTTCCTAGGGTTTCACAAGCAGCTCCGAGGCTACAGGAATCCACATTTCCAAAGGGGAAAAGACTGCTTTTCGAAGCAGGGCCACCTATCCTAGTTCACAGCAAACATGAGTCCCTGCAGGAGTGGAGCTGCCGAGGGAGAGCATGACGAAACCCTGGGAACTTCGCTAAGTACCTTTTACTGTGCAGGCTTCAAAGTGTGGCAAGATCCCTGAAGGAGGGCTGGCCTGAGCGAGGCCTAGTTGGCACTACCTCTTCCGCGGCCTAGCAGGGTAAAGGAGGAATTGTGCTCTTTGCTCAGCTTGGACCTCACATCGACGTCCTGCTAAACCGAGTCAGGCGGTGTGAGCTCCTGGATGGAGAGCTGAGCAGAGTGTTTTTCTGAGTGCAGGTAGGGCCCTTGTCCTCACTGAGTCCACGGTACCCAGTACATGAGACCGGCTGTGACTTTTTTCCTGAGCTGGGAGAAGCTGCGGCAACCTAGGTTTCAAAAGGTAGAGAGAGAGCAGTGTGACGCCTTGGGCTGTGCATGCAAGAAGTGTTCCGAAGGGCCTACACGGCTGCTTGTGGCTCAGCAGACAGAGAGGAGACGTCGGGGGGATCCGTGTGGTAGCATGGGAAACGGTACGGAGGCAAGAGTGCTTGGAGTCCTGAAAGCTATCCTCGCTTTCCATTGAAACACAACAACGGTGGAGACCTCATGGAAACGGAGGCACGCAGAGCTTACCGGGTGGAAACTTAGGCACTACCCTGAGGCTCAGTGTGGCCTTGCGCTTTCCCAGGAGGAACGAGGTCTGCGGGATTAACTCTTCTCCAACGTGGCAGGAACCCGGTTTCTCGGGGGAAAGTGCTCGTTTGCTACGCAAGCGTACCTACGGAGGTTAGAACCTGGGCAACTTCAAGGTTTGGCAAGCAGCCCCTGAGACACTAGAATCCAAGCTTCCAAAGGGAAAAGGCTGCTTTTGTCGGCAGAGCCACCTACTCTTGTTAGCACCCAGCATAAGGACCTGCAGGATGGGAGCTGCGAAGGGAAACAAACGGGACCCACTGGGCACCTGAGAAGCTCCCCTCGACACTTGCAAGCAGCCTGTTTCTCTGGGGGAACATACTCGTTTCCTTCCCGGGCGTGCCTGCAGTGACTAGCAGCTGGGCCTTCCTAGGGTTTCGCAAACAGCTCCGAGGCTACAAGAATCCTCATTTTCAAAGGGGAAAAGACTGCTTTTCGAAGCAGGGCCACCTATCCTAGTTCACAGCAAACATGAGTCCCTGCAGGAGTGGAGCTGCCGAGGGAGAGCATGGCGAAACCCTGGGAACTTCGCTAAGTACCTTTTACTGTGCAGGCTTCAAGGTGTGGCAAGATCCCTGAAGGAGGGCTGGCCTGAGCGAGGCCTTGTTGGCACTACGTCTTCCGGGGCCTAGCAGGGTAAAGGAGGAATTGTGCTCTTTGCTCAGCTTGGACCTCACATCGACGTCCTGCTAAACCGAGTCAGGCGGTGTGAGCTCCTGGAGGGAGAGCTGAGCAGAGTGTTTTTCTGAGTGCAAGTAGGGCCCTTGTCCTCACTGAGTCCATGTTACCCAGCACATGAGACCGGCTCTGACTGTCTTCGTGAGCTGGGAGAAGCTGCGGCAACCTAGGTTTCAAAAGGTAGAGAGAGAGCAGTGTGACGCCTTGGGCTGTGCATGCAAGAAGTGTTCCGAAGGGCCTACAATGCAGCTTGTGGCTCAGCAGACAGAGAGGAGACGTGGGGGGGATCCGTGTGGTAGCATGGGAAACAGTACGAGAGCAAGAGTGCTTGGAGTCCTGAAAGCTATCCTCGCTTTCCATTGAAGCACAACAACGGTGGAGACCTCATGGAAACCGAGGCACGCAGAGCTTACCGGGTGGAAACTTAGGAACTACCCTGAGGCTCAGTGTGGCCTTGCGCTTTCCCAGGAGGAACGAGGTCTGCGGGATTAACTCTTCTCCAACCTGGCAGGAACCCGGTTTCTCGGGGGAAAGTGCTCGTTTGCTACGCAAGCGTACCTATTGAGGTTAGAACCTGGGCAACTTCAAGGTTTGGCAAGCAGCCCCTGAGACACTAGAATCCAAGCTTCCAAAGGGAAAAGGCTGCTTTTGTCGGCAGAGCCACCTACTCTTGTTAGCACCCAGCATAAGGACCTGCAGGATGGGAGCTGCGAAGGGAAACAAACGGGACCCACTGGGCACCTGAGAAGCTCCCCTCGACACTTGCAAGCAGCCTGTTTCTCTGGGGGAACATACTCGTTTCCTCCCCGGGCGTGCCTGCAGTGACTAGAAGCTGGGCCTTCCTAGGGTTTCGCAAACAGCTCCGAGGCTACAAGAATCCGCATTTTCAAAGGGGAAAAGACTGCTTTTCGAAGCAGGGCCACCTATCCTAGTTCACAGCAAACATGAGTCCCTGCAGGAGTGGAGCTGCCGAGGGAGAGCATGACGAAACCCTGGGAACTTCGCTAAGTACCTTTTACTGTGCAGGCTTCAAAGTGTGGCAAGATCCCTGAAGGAGGGCTGGCCTGAGCGAGGCCTAGTTGGCACTACCTCTTCCGCGGCCTAGCAGGGTAAAGGAGGAATTGTGCTCTTTGCTCAGCTTGGACCTCACATCGACGTCCTGCTAAACCGAGTCAGGCGGTGTGAGCTCCTGGATGGAGAGCTGAGCAGAGTGTTTTTCTGAGTGCAGGTAGGGCCCTTGTCCTCACTGAGTCCACGGTACCCAGTACATGAGACCGGCTCTGACTTTCTTCCTGAGCTGGGAGAAGCTGCGGCAACCTAGGTTTCAAAAGGTAGAGAGAGAGCAGTGTGACGCCTTGGGCTGTGCATGCAAGAAGTGTTCCGAAGGGCCTACACGGCTGCTTGTGGCTCAGCAGACAGAGAGGAGACGTGGGGGGGATCCGTGTGGTAGCATGGGAAACGGTACGGAGGCAAGAGTGCTTGGAGTCCTGAAAGCTATCCTCGCTTTCCATTGAAACACAACAACGGTGGAGACCTCATGGAAACCGAGGCACGAAGAGCTTACCGGGTGGAAACTTAGGCACTACCCTGAGGCTCAGTGTGGCCTTGCGCTTTCCCAGGAGGAACGAGGTCTGCGGGATTAACTCTTCTCCAACGTGGCAGGAACCCGGTTTCTCGGGGGAAAGTGCTCGTTTGCTACGCAAGCGTACCTACGGAGGTTAGAACCTGGGCAACTTCAAGGTTTGGCAAGCAGCCCCTGAGACACTAGAATCCAAGCTTCCAAAGGGAAAAGGCTGCTTTTGTCGGCAGAGCCACCTACTCTTGTTAGCACCCAGCATAAGGACCTGCAGGATGGGAGCTGCGAAGGGAAACAAACGGGACCCACTGGGCACCTGAGAAGCTCCCCTCGACACTTGCAAGCAGCCTGTTTCTCTGGGGGAACATACTCGTTTCCTCCCCGGGCGTGCCTGCAGTGACTAGAAGCCTGGCCTTCCTAGGGTTTCACAAGCAGCTCCGAGGCTACAGGAATCCACATTTCCAAAGGGGAAAAGACTACTTTTCGAAGCAGGGCCACCTATCCTAGTTCACAGCAAACATGAGTCCCTGCAGGAGTGGAGCTGCCGAGGGAGAGCATGGCGAAACCCTGGGAACTTCGCTAAGTACCTTTTACTGTGCAGGCTTCAAAGTGTGGCAAGATCCCTGAAGGAGGGCTGGCCTGAGCGAGGCCTTGTTGGCACTACGTCTTCCGGGGCCTAGCAGGGTAAAGGAGGAATTGTGCTCTTTGCTCAGCTTGGACCTCACATCGACGTCCTGCTAAACCGAGTCAGGCGGTGTGAGCTCCTGGATGGAGAGCTGAGCAGAGTGTTTTTCTGAGTGCAGGTAGGGCCCTTGTCCTCACTGAGTCCACGTTACCCAGCACATGAGACCGGCTATGACTGTCTTCGTCAGCGGGGAGAAGCTGCGGCAACCTAGGTTTCAAAAGGTAGAGAGAGAGCAGTGTGACGCCTTGGGCTGTGCATGCAAGAAGTGTTCCGAAGGGCCTACAATGCAGCTTGTGGCTCAGCAGACAGAGAGGAGACGTGGGGGGGATCCGTGTGGTAGCATGGGAAACAGTACGAGAGCAAGAGTGCTTGGAGTCCTGAAAGATATCCTCGCTTTCCATTGAAGCACAACAACGGTGGAGACCTCATGGAAACCGAGGCACGCAGAGCTTACCGGGTGGAAACTTAGGAACTACCCTGAGGCTCAGTGTGGCCTTGCGCTTTCCCAGGAGGAACGAGGTCTGCGGGATTAACTCTTCTCCAACCTGGCAGGAACCCGGTTTCTCGGGGGAAAGTGCTCGTTTGCTACGCAAGCGTACCTATTGAGGTTAGAACCTGGGCAACTTCAAGGTTTGGCAAGCAGCCCCTGAGACACTAGAATCCAAGCTTCCAAAGGGAAAAGGCTGCTTTTGTCGGCAGAGCCACCTACTCTTGTTAGCACCCAGCATAAGGACCTGCAGGATGGGAGCTGCGAAGGGAAACAAACGGGACCCACTGGGCACCTGAGAAGCTCCCCTCGACACTTGCAAGCAGCCTGTTTCTCTGGGGGAACATACTCGTTTCCTCCCCGGGCGTGCCTGCAGTGAGTAGAAGCCTGGCCTTCCTAGGGTTTCGCAAGCAGCTCCGAGGCTACAGGAATCCACATTTCCAAAGGGGAAAAGACTACTTTTTGAAGCAGGGCCACCTATCCTAGTTCACAGCAAACATGAGTCCCTGCAGGAGTGGAGCTGCCGAGGGAGAGCATGGCGAAACCCTGGGAACTTCGCTAAGTACCTTTTACTGTGCAGGCTTCAAAGTGTGGCAAGATCCCTGAAGGAGGGCTGGCCTGAGCGAGGCCTTGTTGGCACTACGTCTTCCGGGGCCTAGCAGGGTAAAGGAGGAATTGTGCTCTTTGCTCAGCTTGGACCTCACATCGACGTCCTGCTAAACCGAGTCAGGCGGTGTGAGCTCCTGGATGGAGAGCTGAGCAGAGTGTTTTTCTGAGTGCAGGTAGGGCCCTTGTCCTCACTGAGTCCACGTTACCCAGCACATGAGACCGGCTATGACTGTCTTCGTCAGCGGGGAGAAGCTGCGGCAACCTAGGTTTCAAAAGGTAGAGAGAGAGCAGTGTGACGCCTTGGGCTGTGCATGCAAGAAGTGTTCCGAAGGGCCTACAATGCAGCTTGTGGCTCAGCAGACAGAGAGGAGACGTGGGGGGGATCCGTGTGGTAGCATGGGAAACAGTACGAGAGCAAGAGTGCTTGGAGTCCTGAAAGCTATCCTCGCTTTCCATTGAAGCACAACAACGGTGGAGACCTCATGGAAACCGAGGCACGCAGAGCTTACCGGGTGGAAACTTAGGAACTACCCTGAGGCTCAGTGTGGCCTTGCGCTTTCCCAGGAGGAACGAGGTCTGCGGGATTAACTCTTCTCCAACCTGGCAGGAACCCGGTTTCTCGGGGGAAAGTGCTCGTTTGCTACGCAAGCGTACCTATTGAGGTTAGAACCTGGGCAACTTCAAGGTTTGGCAAGCAGCCCCTGAGACACTAGAATCCAAGCTTCCAAAGGGAAAAGGCTGCTTTTGTCGGCAGAGCCACCTACTCTTGTTAGCACCCAGCATAAGGACCTGCAGGATGGGAGCTGCGAAGGGAAACAAACGGGACCCACTGGGCACCTGAGAAGCTCCCCTCGACACTTGCAAGCAGCCTGTTTCTCTGGGGGAACATACTCGTTTCCTCCCCGGGCGTGCCTGCAGTGACTAGAAGCTGGGCCTTCCTAGGGTTTCGCAAACAGCTCCGAGGCTACAAGAATCCGCATTTTCAAAGGGGAAAAGACTGCTTTTCGAAGCAGGGCCACCTATCCTAGTTCACAGCAAACATGAGTCCCTGCAGGAGTGGAGCTGCCGAGGGAGAGCATGACGAAACCCTGGGAACTTCGCTAAGTACCTTTTACTGTGCAGGCTTCAAAGTGTGGCAAGATCCCTGAAGGAGGGCTGGCCTGAGCGAGGCCTAGTTGGCACTACCTCTTCCGCGGCCTAGCAGGGTAAAGGAGGAATTGTGCTCTTTGCTCAGCTTGGACCTCACATCGACGTCCTGCTAAACCGAGTCAGGCGGTGTGAGCTCCTGGATGGAGAGCTGAGCAGAGTGTTTTTCTGAGTGCAGGTAGGGCCCTTGTCCTCACTGAGTCCACGGTACCCAGTACATGAGACCGGCTCTGACTTTCTTCCTGAGCTGGGAGAAGCTGCGGCAACCTAGGTTTCAAAAGGTAGAGAGAGAGCAGTGTGACGCCTTGGGCTGTGCATGCAAGAAGTGTTCCGAAGGGCCTACACGGCTGCTTGTGGCTCAGCAGACAGAGAGGAGACGTGGGGGGGATCCGTGTGGTAGCATGGGAAACGGTACGGAGGCAAGAGTGCTTGGAGTCCTGAAAGCTATCCTCGCTTTCCATTGAAACACAACAACGGTGGAGACCTCATGGAAACGGAGGCACGCAGAGCTTACCGGGTGGAAACTTAGGCACTACCCTGAGGCTCAGTGTGGCCTTGCGCTTTCCCAGGAGGAACGAGGTCTGCGGGATTAACTCTTCTCCAACGTGGCAGGAACCCGGTTTCTCGGGGGAAAGTGCTCGTTTGCTACGCAAGCGTACCTACGGAGGTTAGAACCTGGGCAACTTCAAGGTTTGGCAAGCAGCCCCTGAGACACTAGAATCCAAGCTTCCAAAGGGAAAAGGCTGCTTTTGTCGGCAGAGCCACCTACTCTTGTTAGCACCCAGCATAAGGACCTGCAGGATGGGAGCTGCGAAGGGAAACAAACGGGACCCACTGGGCACCTGAGAAGCTCCCCTCGACACTTGCAAGCAGCCTGTTTCTCTGGGGGAACATACTCGTTTCCTCCCCGGGCGTGCCTGCAGTGAGTAGAAGCCTGGCCTTCCTAGGGTTTCACAAGCAGCTCCGAGGCTACAGGAATCCACATTTCCAAAGGGGAAAAGACTACTTTTCGAAGCAGGGCCACCTATCCTAGTTCACAGCAAACATGAGTCCCTGCAGGAGTGGAGCTGCCGAGGGAGAGCATGGCGAAACCCTGGGAACTTCGCTAAGTACCTTTTACTGTGCAGGCTTCAAAGTGTGGCAAGATCCCTGAAGGAGGGCTGGCCTGAGCGAGGCCTTGTTGGCACTACGTCTTCCGGGGCCTAGCAGGGTAAAGGAGGAATTGTGCTCTTTGCTCAGCTTGGACCTCACATCGACGTCCTGCTAAACCGAGTCAGGCGGTGTGAGCTCCTGGATGGAGAGCTGAGCAGAGTGTTTTTCTGAGTGCAGGTAGGGCCCTTGTCCTCACTGAGTCCACGTTACCCAGCACATGAGACCGGCTATGACTGTCTTCGTCAGCGGGGAGAAGCTGCGGCAACCTAGGTTTCAAAAGGTAGAGAGAGAGCAGTGTGACGCCTTGGGCTGTGCATGCAAGAAGTGTTCCGAAGGGCCTACAATGCAGCTTGTGGCTCAGCAGACAGAGAGGAGACGTGGGGGGGATCCGTGTGGTAGCATGGGAAACAGTACGAGAGCAAGAGTGCTTGGAGTCCTGAAAGATATCCTCGCTTTCCATTGAAGCACAACAACGGTGGAGACCTCATGGAAACCGAGGCACGCAGAGCTTACCGGGTGGAAACTTAGGAACTACCCTGAGGCTCAGTGTGGCCTTGCGCTTTCCCAGGAGGAACGAGGTCTGCGGGATTAACTCTTCTCCAACCTGGCAGGAACCCGGTTTCTCGGGGGAAAGTGCTCGTTTGCTACGCAAGCGTACCTATTGAGGTTAGAACCTGGGCAACTTCAAGGTTTGGCAAGCAGCCCCTGAGACACTAGAATCCAAGCTTCCAAAGGGAAAAGGCTGCTTTTGTCGGCAGAGCCACCTACTCTTGTTAGCACCCAGCATAAGGACCTGCAGGATGGGAGCTGCGAAGGGAAACAAACGGGACCCACTGGGCACCTGAGAAGCTCCCCTCGACACTTGCAAGCAGCCTGTTTCTCTGGGGGAACATACTCGTTTCCTCCCCGGGCGTGCCTGCAGTGAGTAGAAGCCTGGCCTTCCTAGGGTTTCGCAAGCAGCTCCGAGGCTACAAGAATCCACATTTCCAAAGGGGAAAAGACTGCTTTTCGAGGCAGGGCCACCTATCCTAGTTCACAGCAAACATGAGTCCCTGCAGGAGTGGAGCTGCCGAGGGGGAGCATGGCGAAACCCTGGAAACTTCGCTAAGTACCTTTTACAGTGCAGGCTTCAAAGTGTGGCAAGATCCCTGAAGGAGGGCTGGCCTGAGCGAGGCCTAGTTGGCACTACCTCTTCCGGGGCCTTGCAGGGTAAAGGAGGAATTGTGCTCTTTGCTCAGCTTGGACCTCACATCGACGTCCTGCTAAACCGAGTCAGGCGGTGTGACCGCCTGGATGGAGAGCTGAGCAGAGTGTTTTTCTGAGTGCAGGTAGGGCCCTTGTCCTCACTGAGTCCACGGTACCCAGTACATGAGACCGGCTCTGACTTTCTTCCTGAGCTGGGAGAAGCTGCGGCAACCTAGGTTTCAAAAGGTAGAGAGAGAGCAGTGTGACGCCTTGGGCTGTGCATGCAAGAAGTGTTCCGAAGGGCCTACACGGCTGCTTGTGGCTCAGCAGACAGAGAGGAGACGTGGGGGGGATCCGTGTGGTAGCATGGGAAACGGTACGGAGGCAGGAGTGCTTGGAGTCCTGAAAGCTATCCTCGCTTTCCACTGAAACACAACAACGGTGGAGACCTCATGGAAACGGAGGCACGCAGAGCTTACCGGGTGGAAACTTAGGCACTACCCTGAGGCTCAGTGTGGCCTTGCGCTTTCCCAGGAGGAACGAGGTCTGCGGGATTAACTCTTCTCCAACGTGGCAGGAACCCGGTTTCTCGGGGGAAAGTGCTCGTTTGCTACGCAAGCGTACCTACGGAGGTTAGAACGTGGGCAACATCAAGGTTTGGCAAGCAGCCCCTGAGACACTAGAATCCAAGCTTCCAAAGGGAAAAGGCTGCTTTTGTCGGCAGAGCCACCTACTCTTGTTAGCACCCAGCATAAGGACCTGCAGGATGGGAGCTGCGAAGGGAAACAAACGGGACCCACTGGGCACCTGAGAAGCTCCCCTCGACACTTGCAAGCAGCCTGTTTCTCTGGGGAACATACTCGTTTCCTCCCCGGGCGTGCCTGCAGTGACTAGAAGCTGGGCCTTCCTAGGGTTTCGCAAACAGCTCCGAGGCTACAAGAATCCGCATTTTCAAAGGGGAAAAGACTGCTTTTCGAAGCAGGGCCACCTATCCTAGTTCACAGCAAACATGAGTCCCTGCAGGAGTGGAGCTGCCGAGGGGGAGCATGGCGAAACCCTGGGAACTTCGCTAAGTACCTTTTACTGTGCAGGCTTCAAAGTGTGGCAAGATCCCTGAAGGAGGGCTGGCCTGAGCGAGGCCTAGTTGGCACTACCTCTTCCGCGGCCTAGCAGGGTAAAGGAGGAATTGTGCTCTTTGCTCAGCTTGGACCTCACATCGACGTCCTGCTAAACCGAGTCAGGCGGTGTGAGCTCCTGGATGGAGAGCTGAGCAGAGTGTTTTTCTGAGTGCAGGTAGGGCCCTTGTCCTCACTGAGTCCACGGTACCCAGTACATGAGACCGGCTCTGACTTTCTTCCTGAGCTGGGAGAAGCTGCGGCAACCTAGGTTTCAAAAGGTAGAGAGAGAGCAGTGTGACGCCTTGGGCTGTGCATGCAAGAAGTGTTCCGAAGGGCCTACACGGCTGCTTGTGGCTCAGCAGACAGAGAGGAGACGTGGGGGGGATCCGTGTGGTAGCATGGGAAACGGTACGGAGGCAAGAGTGCTTGGAGTCCTGAAAGCTATCCTCGCTTTCCATTGAAACACAACAACGGTGGAGACCTCATGGAAACGGAGGCACGCAGAGCTTACCGGGTGGAAACTTAGGCACTACCCTGAGGCTCAGTGTGGCCTTGCGCTTTCCCAGGAGGAACGAGGTCTGCGGGATTAACTCTTCTCCAACGTGGCAGGAACCCGGTTTCTCGGGGGAAAGTGCTCGTTTGCTACACAAGCGTACCTACGGAGGTTAGAACCTGGGCAACTTCAAGGTTTGGCAAGCAGCCCCTGAGACACTAGAATCCAAGCTTCCAAAGGGAAAAGGCTGCTTTTGTCGGCAGAGCCACCTACTCTTGTTAGCACCCAGCATAAGGACCTGCAGGATGGGAGCTGCGAAGGGAAACAAACGGGACCCACTGGGCACCTGAGAAGCTCCCCTCGACACTTGCAAGCAGCCTGTTTCTCTGGGGGAACATACTCGTTTCCTCCCCGGGCGTGCCTGCAGTGAGTAGAAGCCTGGCCTTCCTAGGGTTTCACAAGCAGCTCCGAGGCTACAGGAATCCACATTTCCAAAGGGGAAAAGACTACTTTTCGAAGCAGGGCCACCTATCCTAGTTCACAGCAAACATGAGTCCCTGCAGGAGTGGAGCTGCCGAGGGAGAGCATGGCGAAACCCTGGGAACTTCGCTAAGTACCTTTTACTGTGCAGGCTTCAAAGTGTGGCAAGATCCCTGAAGGAGGGCTGGCCTGAGCGAGGCCTTGTTGGCACTACGTCTTCCGGGGCCTAGCAGGGTAAAGGAGGAATTGTGCTCTTTGCTCAGCTTGGACCTCACATCGACGTCCTGCTAAACCGAGTCAGGCGGTGTGAGCTCCTGGATGGAGAGCTGAGCAGAGTGTTTTTCTGAGTGCAGGTAGGGCCCTTGTCCTCACTGAGTCCACGTTACCCAGCACATGAGACCGGCTATGACTGTCTTCGTCAGCGGGGAGAAGCTGCGGCAACCTAGGTTTCAAAAGGTAGAGAGAGAGCAGTGTGACGCCTTGGGCTGTGCATGCAAGAAGTGTTCCGAAGGGCCTACAATGCAGCTTGTGGCTCAGCAGACAGAGAGGAGACGTGGGGGGGATCCGTGTGGTAGCATGGGAAACAGTACGAGAGCAAGAGTGCTTGGAGTCCTGAAAGCTATCCTCGCTTTCCATTGAAGCACAACAACGGTGGAGACCTCATGGAAACCGAGGCACGCAGAGCTTACCGGGTGGAAACTTAGGAACTACCCTGAGGCTCAGTGTGGCCTTGCGCTTTCCCAGGAGGAACGAGGTCTGCGGGATTAACTCTTCTCCAACCTGGCAGGAACCCGGTTTCTCGGGGGAAAGTGCTCGTTTGCTACGCAAGCGTACCTATTGAGGTTAGAACCTGGGCAACTTCAAGGTTTGGCAAGCAGCCCCTGAGACACTAGAATCCAAGCTTCCAAAGGGAAAAGGCTGCTTTTGTCGGCAGAGCCACCTACTCTTGTTAGCACCCAGCATAAGGACCTGCAGGATGGGAGCTGCGAAGGGAAACAAACGGGACCCACTGGGCACCTGAGAAGCTCCCCTCGACACTTGCAAGCAGCCTGTTTCTCTGGGGGAACATACTCGTTTCCTCCCCGGGCGTGCCTGCAGTGAGTAGAAGCCTGGCCTTCCTAGGGTTTCACAAGCAGCTCCGAGGCTACAGGAATCCACATTTCCAAAGGGGAAAAGACTGCTTTTCGAAGCAGGGCCACCTATCCTAGTTCACAGCAAACATGAGTCCCTGCAGGAGTGGAGCTGCCGAGGGAGAGCATGGCGAAACCCTGGGAACTTCGCTAAGTACCTTTTACTGTGCAGGCTTCAAAGTGTGGCAAGATCCCTGAAGGAGGGCTGGCCTGAGCGAGGCCTTGTTGGCACTACGTCTTCCGGGGCCTAGCAGGGTAAAGGAGGAATTGTGCTCTTTGCTCAGCTTGGACCTCACATCGACGTCCTGCTAAACCGAGTCAGGCGGTGTGAGCTCCTGGAGGGAGAGCTGAGCAGAGTGTTTTTCTGAGTGCAAGTAGGGCCCTTGTCCTCACTGAGTCCATGTTACCCAGCACATGAGACCGGCTCTGACTGTCTTCGTGAGCTGGGAGAAGCTGCGGCAACCTAGGTTTCAAAAGGTAGGGAGAGAGCAGTGTGACGCCTTGGGCTGTGCATGCAAGAAGTGTTCCGAAGGGCCTACAATGCAGCTTGTGGCTCAGCAGACAGAGAGGAGACGTGGGGGGGATCCGTGTGGTAGCATGGGAAACTGTACGGAGGCAAGGGTGCTTGGAGTCCTGAAAGCTATCCTCGCTTTCCATTGAAGCACAACAACGGTGGAGACCTCATGGAAAACGAGGCACGAAGAGCTTACCGGGTGGAAACTTAGGCACTACCCTGAGGCTCAGTGTGGCCTTGCGCTTTCCCAGGAGGAACGAGGTCTGCGGGATTAACTCTTCTCCAACGTGGCAGGAACCCGGTTTCTCGGGGGAAAGTGCTCGTTTGCTAAGCAAGCGTACCTCCGGAGGTTAGAACCTGGGCAACTTCAAGGTTTGGCAAGCAGCCCCTTAGACACTAGAATCCAAGCTTCCAAAGGGAAAAGGCTGCTTTTGTTGGCAGAGCCACCTACTCTTGTTAGCACCCAGCATAAGTACCTGCAGGATGGGAGCTGCGAAGGGAAACAAACGGGACCCACTGGGCACCTGAGAAGCTCCCCTCGACACTTGCAAGCAGCCTGTTTCTCTGGGGGAACATACTCGTTTCCTCCCCGGGCGTGCCTGCAGTGACTAGAAGCTGGGCCTTCCTAGGTTTTCGCAAACAGCTCCGAGGCTACAAGAATCCGCATTTTCAAAGGGGAAAAGACTGCTTTTCGAAGCAGGGCCACCTATCCTAGTTCACAGCAAACATGAGTCCCTGCAGGAGTGGAGCTGCCGAGGGAGAGCATGACGAAACCCTGGGAACTTCGCTAAGTACCTTTTACTGTGCAGGCTTCAAAGTGTGGCAAGATCCCTGAAGGAGGGCTGGCCTGAGCGAGGCCTAGTTGGCACTACCTCTTCCGTGGCCTAGCAGGGTAAAGGAGGAATTGTGCTCTTTGCTCAGCTTGGACCTCACATCGACGTCCTGCTAAACCGAGTCCGGCGGTGTGAGCTCCTGGATGGAGAGCTGAGCAGAGTGTTTTTCTGAGTGCAGGTAGGGCCCTTGTCCTCACTGAGTCCACGTTACCCAGCACATGAGACCGGCTCTGACTGTCTTCGTCAGCGGGGAGAAGCTGCGGCAACCTAGGTTTCAAAAGGTAGAGAGAGAGCAGTGTGACGCCTTGGGCTGTGCATGCAAGAAGTGTTCCGAAGGGCCTACAATGCAGCTTGTGGCTCAGCAGACAGAGAGGAGACGTGTGGGGGGATCCGTGTGGTAGCATGGGAAGCAGTACGAGAGCAAGAGTGCTTGGAGTCCTGAAAGCTATCCTCGCTTTCCATTGAAGCACAACAACGGTGGAGACCTCATGGAAACCGAGGCACGAAGAGCTTACCGGGTGGAAACTTAGGCACTACCCTGAGGCTCAGTGTGGCCTTGCGCTTTCCCAGGAGGAACGAGGTCTGCGGGATTAACTCTTCTCCAACGTGGCAGGAACCCGGTTTCTCGGGGGAAAGTGCTCGTTTGCTAAGCAAGCGTACCTACGGAGGTTAGAACCTGGGCAACTTCAAGGTTTGGCAAGCAGCCCCTTAGACACTAGAATCCAAGCTTCCAAAGGGAAAAGGCTGCTTTTGTTGGCAGAGCCACCTACTCTTGTTAGCACCCAGCATAAGGACCTGCAGGATGGGAGCTGCGAAGGGAAACAAACGGGACCGACTGGGCACCTGAGAAGCTCCCCTCGACACTTGCAAGCAGCCTGTTTCTCTGGGGGAACATACTCGTTTCCTCCCCGGGCGTGCCTGCAGTGAGTAGAAGCCTGGCCTTCCTAGGGTTTCACAAGCAGCTCCGAGGCTACAGGAATCCACATTTCCAAAGGGGAAAAGACTGCTTTTCGAAGCAGGGCCACCTATCCTAGTTCACAGCAAACATGAGTCCCTGCAGGAGTGGAGCTGCCGAGGGAGAGCATGACGAAACCCTGGGAACTTCGCTAAGTACCTTTTACTGTGCAGGCTTCAAAGTGTGGCAAGATCCCTGAAGGAGGGCTGGCCTGAGCGAGGCCTAGTTGGCACTACCTCTTCCGCGGCCTAGCAGGGTAAAGGAGGAATTGTGCTCTTTGCTCAGCTTGGACCTCACATCGACGTCCTGCTAAACCGAGTCAGGCGGTGTGAGCTCCTGGATGGAGAGCTGAGCAGAGTGTTTTTCTGAGTGCAGGTAGGGCCCTTGTCCTCACTGAGTCCACGGTACCCAGTACATGAGACCGGCTGTGACTTTTTTCCTGAGCTGGGAGAAGCTGCGGCAACCTAGGTTTCAAAAGGTAGAGAGAGAGCAGTGTGACGCCTTGGGCTGTGCATGCAAGAAGTGTTCCGAAGGGCCTACACGGCTGCTTGTGGCTCAGCAGACAGAGAGGAGACGTCGGGGGGATCCGTGTGGTAGCATGGGAAACGGTACGGAGGCAAGAGTGCTTGGAGTCCTGAAAGCTATCCTCGCTTTCCATTGAAACACAACAACGGTGGAGACCTCATGGAAACGGAGGCACGCAGAGCTTACCGGGTGGAAACTTAGGCACTACCCTGAGGCTCAGTGTGGCCTTGCGCTTTCCCAGGAGGAACGAGGTCTGCGGGATTAACTCTTCTCCAACGTGGCAGGAACCCGGTTTCTCGGGGGAAAGTGCTCGTTTGCTACGCAAGCGTACCTACGGAGGTTAGAACCTGGGCAACTTCAAGGTTTGGCAAGCAGCCCCTGAGACACTAGAATCCAAGCTTCCAAAGGGAAAAGGCTGCTTTTGTCGGCAGAGCCACCTACTCTTGTTAGCACCCAGCATAAGGACCTGCAGGATGGGAGCTGCGAAGGGAAACAAACGGGACCCACTGGGCACCTGAGAAGCTCCCCTCGACACTTGCAAGCAGCCTGTTTCTCTGGGGGAACATACTCGTTTCCTTCCCGGGCGTGCCTGCAGTGAGTAGAAGCCTGGCCTTCCTAGGGTTTCGCAAACAGCTCCGAGGCTACAAGAATCCTCATTTTCAAAGGGGAAAAGACTGCTTTTCGAAGCAGGGCCACCTATCCTAGTTCACAGCAAACATGAGTCCCTGCAGGAGTGGAGCTGCCGAGGGAGAGCATGGCGAAACCCTGGGAACTTCGCTAAGTACCTTTTACTGTGCAGGCTTCAAGGTGTGGCAAGATCCCTGAAGGAGGGCTGGCCTGAGCGAGGCCTTGTTGGCACTACGTCTTCCGGGGCCTAGCAGGGTAAAGGAGGAATTGTGCTCTTTGCTCAGCTTGGACCTCACATCGACGTCCTGCTAAACCGAGTCAGGCGGTGTGAGCTCCTGGAGGGAGAGCTGAGCAGAGTGTTTTTCTGAGTGCAAGTAGGGCCCTTGTCCTCACTGAGTCCATGTTACCCAGCACATGAGACCGGCTCTGACTGTCTTCGTGAGCTGGGAGAAGCTGCGGCAACCTAGGTTTCAAAAGGTAGAGAGAGAGCAGTGTGACGCCTTGGGCTGTGCATGCAAGAAGTGTTCCGAAGGGCCTACAATGCAGCTTGTGGCTCAGCAGACAGAGAGGAGACGTGGGGGGGATCCGTGTGGTAGCATGGGAAACAGTACGAGAGCAAGAGTGCTTGGAGTCCTGAAAGCTATCCTCGCTTTCCATTGAAGCACAACAACGGTGGAGACCTCATGGAAACCGAGGCACGCAGAGCTTACCGGGTGGAAACTTAGGAACTACCCTGAGGCTCAGTGTGGCCTTGCGCTTTCCCAGGAGGAACGAGGTCTGCGGGATTAACTCTTCTCCAACCTGGCAGGAACCCGGTTTCTCGGGGGAAAGTGCTCGTTTGCTACGCAAGCGTACCTATTGAGGTTAGAACCTGGGCAACTTCAAGGTTTGGCAAGCAGCCCCTGAGACACTAGAATCCAAGCTTCCAAAGGGAAAAGGCTGCTTTTGTCGGCAGAGCCACCTACTCTTGTTAGCACCCAGCATAAGGACCTGCAGGATGGGAGCTGCGAAGGGAAACAAACGGGACCCACTGGGCACCTGAGAAGCTCCCCTCGACACTTGCAAGCAGCCTGTTTCTCTGGGGGAACATACTCGTTTCCTCCCCGGGCGTGCCTGCAGTGACTAGAAGCTGGGCCTTCCTAGGGTTTCGCAAACAGCTCCGAGGCTACAAGAATCCGCATTTTCAAAGGGGAAAAGACTGCTTTTCGAAGCAGGGCCACCTATCCTAGTTCACAGCAAACATGAGTCCCTGCAGGAGTGGAGCTGCCGAGGGAGAGCATGACGAAACCCTGGGAACTTCGCTAAGTACCTTTTACTGTGCAGGCTTCAAAGTGTGGCAAGATCCCTGAAGGAGGGCTGGCCTGAGCGAGGCCTAGTTGGCACTACCTCTTCCGCGGCCTAGCAGGGTAAAGGAGGAATTGTGCTCTTTGCTCAGCTTGGACCTCACATCGACGTCCTGCTAAACCGAGTCAGGCGGTGTGAGCTCCTGGATGGAGAGCTGAGCAGAGTGTTTTTCTGAGTGCAGGTAGGGCCCTTGTCCTCACTGAGTCCACGGTACCCAGTACATGAGACCGGCTCTGACTTTCTTCCTGAGCTGGGAGAAGCTGCGGCAACCTAGGTTTCAAAAGGTAGAGAGAGAGCAGTGTGACGCCTTGGGCTGTGCATGCAAGAAGTGTTCCGAAGGGCCTACACGGCTGCTTGTGGCTCAGCAGACAGAGAGGAGACGTGGGGGGGATCCGTGTGGTAGCATGGGAAACGGTACGGAGGCAAGAGTGCTTGGAGTCCTGAAAGCTATCCTCGCTTTCCATTGAAACACAACAACGGTGGAGACCTCATGGAAACCGAGGCACGAAGAGCTTACCGGGTGGAAACTTAGGCACTACCCTGAGGCTCAGTGTGGCCTTGCGCTTTCCCAGGAGGAACGAGGTCTGCGGGATTAACTCTTCTCCAACGTGGCAGGAACCCGGTTTCTCGGGGGAAAGTGCTCGTTTGCTACGCAAGCGTACCTACGGAGGTTAGAACCTGGGCAACTTCAAGGTTTGGCAAGCAGCCCCTGAGACACTAGAATCCAAGCTTCCAAAGGGAAAAGGCTGCTTTTGTCGGCAGAGCCACCTACTCTTGTTAGCACCCAGCATAAGGACCTGCAGGATGGGAGCTGCGAAGGGAAACAAACGGGACCCACTGGGCACCTGAGAAGCTCCCCTCGACACTTGCAAGCAGCCTGTTTCTCTGGGGGAACATACTCGTTTCCTCCCCGGGCGTGCCTGCAGTGAGTAGAAGCCTGGCCTTCCTAGGGTTTCACAAGCAGCTCCGAGGCTACAGGAATCCACATTTCCAAAGGGGAAAAGACTACTTTTCGAAGCAGGGCCACCTATCCTAGTTCACAGCAAACATGAGTCCCTGCAGGAGTGGAGCTGCCGAGGGAGAGCATGGCGAAACCCTGGGAACTTCGCTAAGTACCTTTTACTGTGCAGGCTTCAAAGTGTGGCAAGATCCCTGAAGGAGGGCTGGCCTGAGCGAGGCCTTGTTGGCACTACGTCTTCCGGGGCCTAGCAGGGTAAAGGAGGAATTGTGCTCTTTGCTCAGCTTGGACCTCACATCGACGTCCTGCTAAACCGAGTCAGGCGGTGTGAGCTCCTGGATGGAGAGCTGAGCAGAGTGTTTTTCTGAGTGCAGGTAGGGCCCTTGTCCTCACTGAGTCCACGTTACCCAGCACATGAGACCGGCTATGACTGTCTTCGTCAGCGGGGAGAAGCTGCGGCAACCTAGGTTTCAAAAGGTAGAGAGAGAGCAGTGTGACGCCTTGGGCTGTGCATGCAAGAAGTGTTCCGAAGGGCCTACAATGCAGCTTGTGGCTCAGCAGACAGAGAGGAGACGTGGGGGGGATCCGTGTGGTAGCATGGGAAACAGTACGAGAGCAAGAGTGCTTGGAGTCCTGAAAGATATCCTCGCTTTCCATTGAAGCACAACAACGGTGGAGACCTCATGGAAACCGAGGCACGCAGAGCTTACCGGGTGGAAACTTAGGAACTACCCTGAGGCTCAGTGTGGCCTTGCGCTTTCCCAGGAGGAACGAGGTCTGCGGGATTAACTCTTCTCCAACCTGGCAGGAACCCGGTTTCTCGGGGGAAAGTGCTCGTTTGCTACGCAAGCGTACCTATTGAGGTTAGAACCTGGGCAACTTCAAGGTTTGGCAAGCAGCCCCTGAGACACTAGAATCCAAGCTTCCAAAGGGAAAAGGCTGCTTTTGTCGGCAGAGCCACCTACTCTTGTTAGCACCCAGCATAAGGACCTGCAGGATGGGAGCTGCGAAGGGAAACAAACGGGACCCACTGGGCACCTGAGAAGCTCCCCTCGACACTTGCAAGCAGCCTGTTTCTCTGGGGGAACATACTCGTTTCCTCCCCGGGCGTGCCTGCAGTGAGTAGAAGCCTGGCCTTCCTAGGGTTTCGCAAGCAGCTCCGAGGCTACAAGAATCCACATTTCCAAAGGGGAAAAGACTGCTTTTCGAGGCAGGGCCACCTATCCTAGTTCACAGCAAACATGAGTCCCTGCAGGAGTGGAGCTGCCGAGGGGGAGCATGGCGAAACCCTGGAAACTTCGCTAAGTACCTTTTACAGTTCAGGCTTCAAAGTGTGGCAAGATCCCTGAAGGAGGGCTGGCCTGAGCGAGGCCTAGTTGGCACTACCTCTTCCGGGGCCTTGCAGGGTAAAGGAGGAATTGTGCTCTTTGCTCAGCTTGGACCTCACATCGACGTCCTGCTAAACCGAGTCAGGCGGTGTGACCGCCTGGATGGAGAGCTGAGCAGAGTGTTTTTCTGAGTGCAGGTAGGGCCCTTGTCCTCACTGAGTCCACGGTACCCAGTACATGAGACCGGCTCTGACTTTCTTCCTGAGCTGGGAGAAGCTGCGGCAACCTAGGTTTCAAAAGGTAGAGAGAGAGCAGTGTGACGCCTTGGGCTGTGCATGCAAGAAGTGTTCCGAAGGGCCTACACGGCTGCTTGTGGCTCAGCAGACAGAGAGGAGACGTGGGGGGGATCCGTGTGGTAGCATGGGAAACGGTACGGAGGCAAGAGTGCTTGGAGTCCTGAAAGCTATCCTCGCTTTCCACTGAAACACAACAACGGTGGAGACCTCATGGAAACGGAGGCACGCAGAGCTTACCGGGTGGAAACTTAGGCACTACCCTGAGGCTCAGTGTGGCCTTGCGCTTTCCCAGGAGGAACGAGGTCTGCGGGATTAACTCTTCTCCAACGTGGCAGGAACCCGGTTTCTCGGGGGAAAGTGCTCGTTTGCTACGCAAGCGTACCTACGGAGGTTAGAACCTGGGCAACATCAAGGTTTGGCAAGCAGCCCCTGAGACACTAGAATCCAAGCTTCCAAAGGGAAAAGGCTGCTTTTGTCGGCAGAGCCACCTACTCTTGTTAGCACCCAGCATAAGGACCTGCAGGATGGGAGCTGCGAAGGGAAACAAACGGGACCCACTGGGCACCTGAGAAGCTCCCCTCGACACTTGCAAGCAGCCTGTTTCTCTGGGGGAACATACTCGTTTCCTCCCCGGGCGTGCCTGCAGTGACTAGAAGCTGGGCCTTCCTAGGGTTTCGCAAACAGCTCCGAGGCTACAAGAATCCGCATTTTCAAAGGGGAAAAGACTGCTTTTCGAAGCAGGGCCACCTATCCTAGTTCACAGCAAACATGAGTCCCTGCAGGAGTGGAGCTGCCGAGGGGGAGCATGGCGAAACCCTGGGAACTTCGCTAAGTACCTTTTACTGTGCAGGCTTCAAAGTGTGGCAAGATCCCTGAAGGAGGGCTGGCCTGAGCGAGGCCTAGTTGGCACTACCTCTTCCGCGGCCTAGCAGGGTAAAGGAGGAATTGTGCTCTTTGCTCAGCTTGGACCTCACATCGACGTCCTGCTAAACCGAGTCAGGCGGTGTGAGCTCCTGGATGGAGAGCTGAGCAGAGTGTTTTTCTGAGTGCAGGTAGGGCCCTTGTCCTCACTGAGTCCACGGTACCCAGTACATGAGACCGGCTCTGACTTTCTTCCTGAGCTGGGAGAAGCTGCGGCAACCTAGGTTTCAAAAGGTAGAGAGAGAGCAGTGTGACGCCTTGGGCTGTGCATGCAAGAAGTGTTCCGAAGGGCCTACACGGCTGCTTGTGGCTCAGCAGACAGAGAGGAGACGTGGGGGGGATCCGTGTGGTAGCATGGGAAACGGTACGGAGGCAAGAGTGCTTGGAGTCCTGAAAGCTATCCTCGCTTTCCATTGAAACACAACAACGGTGGAGACCTCATGGAAACGGAGGCACGCAGAGCTTACCGGGTGGAAACTTAGGCACTACCCTGAGGCTCAGTGTGGCCTTGCGCTTTCCCAGGAGGAACGAGGTCTGCGGGATTAACTCTTCTCCAACGTGGCAGGAACCCGGTTTCTCGGGGGAAAGTGCTCGTTTGCTACGCAAGCGTACCTACGGAGGTTAGAACCTGGGCAACTTCAAGGTTTGGCAAGCAGCCCCTGAGACACTAGAATCCAAGCTTCCAAAGGGAAAAGGCTGCTTTTGTCGGCAGAGCCACCTACTCTTGTTAGCACCCAGCATAAGGACCTGCAGGATGGGAGCTGCGAAGGGAAACAAACGGGACCCACTGGGCACCTGAGAAGCTCCCCTCGACACTTGCAAGCAGCCTGTTTCTCTGGGGGAACATACTCGTTTCCTCCCCGGGCGTGCCTGCAGTGAGTAGAAGCCTGGCCTTCCTAGGGTTTCACAAGCAGCTCCGAGGCTACAGGAATCCACATTTCCAAAGGGGAAAAGACTACTTTTCGAAGCAGGGCCACCTATCCTAGTTCACAGCAAACATGAGTCCCTGCAGGAGTGGAGCTGCCGAGGGAGAGCATGGCGAAACCCTGGGAACTTCGCTAAGTACCTTTTACTGTGCAGGCTTCAAAGTGTGGCAAGATCCCTGAAGGAGGGCTGGCCTGAGCGAGGCCTAGTTGGCACTACCTCTTCCGCGGCCTAGCAGGGTAAAGGAGGAATTGTGCTCTTTGCTCAGCTTGGACCTCACATCGACGTCCTGCTAAACCGAGTCAGGCGGTGTGAGCTCCTGGATGGAGAGCTGAGCAGAGTGTTTTTCTGAGTGCAGGTAGGGCCCTTGTCCTCACTGAGTCCACGGTACCCAGTACATGAGACCGGCTCTGACTTTCTTCCTGAGCTGGGAGAAGCTGCGGCAACCTAGGTTTCAAAAGGTAGAGAGAGAGCAGTGTGACGCCTTTGGCTGTGCATGCAAGAAGTGTTCCGAAGGGCCTACACGGCTGCTTGTGGCTCAGCAGACAGAGAGGAGACGTGGGGGGGATCCGTGTGGTAGCATGGGAAACGGTACGGAGGCAAGAGTGCTTGGAGTCCTGAAAGCTATCCTCGCTTTCCATTGAAACACAACAACGGTGGAGACCTCATGGAAACGGAGGCACGCAGAGCTTACCGGGTGGAAACTTAGGCACTACCCTGAGGCTCAGTGTGGCCTTGCGCTTTCCCAGGAGGAACGAGGTCTGCGGGATTAACTCTTCTCCAACGTGGCAGGAACCCGGTTTCTCGGGGGAAAGTGCTCGTTTGCTACGCAAGCGTACCTACGGAGGTTAGAACCTGGGCAACTTCAAGGTTTGGCAAGCAGCCCCTGAGACACTAGAATCCAAGCTTCCAAAGGGAAAAGGCTGCTTTTGTCGGCAGAGCCACCTACTCTTGTTAGCACCCAGCATAAGGACCTGCAGGATGGGAGCTGCGAAGGGAAACAAACGGGACCCACTGGGCACCTGAGAAGCTCCCCTCGACACTTGCAAGCAGCCTGTTTCTCTGGGGGAACATACTCGTTTCCTCCCCGGGCGTGCCTGCAGTGAGTAGAAGCCTGGCCTTCCTAGGGTTTCACAAGCAGCTCCGAGGCTACAGGAATCCACATTTCCAAAGGGGAAAAGACTACTTTTCGAAGCAGGGCCACCTATCCTAGTTCACAGCAAACATGAGTCCCTGCAGGAGTGGAGCTGCCGAGGGAGAGCATGGCGAAACCCTGGGAACTTCGCTAAGTACCTTTTACTGTGCAGGCTTCAAAGTGTGGCAAGATCCCTGAAGGAGGGCTGGCCTGAGCGAGGCCTTGTTGGCACTACGTCTTCCGGGGCCTAGCAGGGTAAAGGAGGAATTGTGCTCTTTGCTCAGCTTGGACCTCACATCGACGTCCTGCTAAACCGAGTCAGGCGGTGTGAGCTCCTGGATGGAGAGCTGAGCAGAGTGTTTTTCTGAGTGCAGGTAGGGCCCTTGTCCTCACTGAGTCCACGTTACCCAGCACATGAGACCGGCTATGACTGTCTTCGTCAGCGGGGAGAAGCTGCGGCAACCTAGGTTTCAAAAGGTAGAGAGAGAGCAGTGTGACGCCTTGGGCTGTGCATGCAAGAAGTGTTCCGAAGGGCCTACAATGCAGCTTGTGGCTAAGCAGACAGAGAGGAGACGTGGGGGGGATCCGTGTGGTAGCATGGGAAACAGTACGAGAGCAAGAGTGCTTGGAGTCCTGAAAGATATCCTCGCTTTCCATTGAAGCACAACAACGGTGGAGACCTCATGGAAACCGAGGCACGCAGAGCTTACCGGGTGGAAACTTAGGAACTACCCTGAGGCTCAGTGTGGCCTTGCGCTTTCCCAGGAGGAACGAGGTCTGCGGGATTAACTCTTCTCCAACCTGGCAGGAACCCGGTTTCTCGGGGGAAAGTGCTCGTTTGCTACGCAAGCGTACCTATTGAGGTTAGAACCTGGGCAACTTCAAGGTTTGGCAAGCAGCCCCTGAGACACTAGAATCCAAGCTTCCAAAGGGAAAAGGCTGCTTTTGTCGGCAGAGCCACCTACTCTTGTTAGCACCCAGCATAAGGACCTGCAGGATGGGAGCTGCGAAGGGAAACAAACGGGACCCACTGGGCACCTGAGAAGCTCCCCTCGACACTTGCAAGCAGCCTGTTTCTCTGGGGGAACATACTCGTTTCCTCCCCGGGCGTGCCTGCAGTGAGTAGAAACCTGGCCTTCCTAGGGTTTCGCAAGCAGCTCCGAGGCTACAAGAATCCACATTTCCAAAGGGGAAAAGACTGCTTTTCGAGGCAGGGCCACCTATCCTAGTTCACAGCAAACATGAGTCCCTGCAGGAGTGGAGCTGCCGAGGGGGAGCATGGCGAAACCCTGGAAACTTCGCTAAGTACCTTTTACAGTTCAGGCTTCAAAGTGTGGCAAGATCCCTGAAGGAGGGCTGGCCTGAGCGAGGCCTAGTTGGCACTACCTCTTCCGGGGCCTTGCAGGGTAAAGGAGGAATTGTGCTCTTTGCTCAGCTTGGACCTCACATCGACGTCCTGCTAAACCGAGTCAGGCGGTGTGAGCTCCTGGATGGAGAGCTGAGCAGAGTGTTTTTCTGAGTGCAGGTAGGGCCCTTGTCCTCACTGAGTCCACGGTACCCAGTACATGAGACCGGCTCTGACTTTCTTCCTGAGCTGGGAGAAGCTGCGGCAACCTAGGTTTCAAAAGGTAGAGAGAGAGCAGTGTGACGCCTTGGGCTGTGCATGCAAGAAGTGTTCCGAAGGGCCTACACGGCTGCTTGTGGCTCAGCAGACAGAGAGGAGACGTGGGGGGGATCCGTGTGGTAGCATGGGAAACGGTACGGAGGCAAGAGTGCTTGGAGTCCTGAAAGCTATCCTCGCTTTCCACTGAAACACAACAACGGTGGAGACCTCATGGAAACGGAGGCACGCAGAGCTTACCGGGTGGAAACTTAGGCACTACCCTGAGGCTCAGTGTGGCCTTGCGCTTTCCCAGGAGGAACGAGGTCTGCGGGATTAACTCTTCTCCAACGTGGCAGGAACCCGGTTTCTCGGGGGAAAGTGCTCGTTTGCTACGCAAGCGTACCTACGGAGGTTAGAACCTGGGCAACATCAAGGTTTGGCAAGCAGCCCCTGAGACACTAGAATCCAAGCTTCCAAAGGGAAAAGGCTGCTTTTGTCGGCAGAGCCACCTACTCTTGTTAGCACCCAGCATAAGGACCTGCAGGATGGGAGCTGCGAAGGGAAACAAACGGGACCCACTGGGCACCTGAGAAGCTCCCCTCGACACTTGCAAGCAGCCTGTTTCTCTGGGGGAACATACTCGTTTCCTCCCCGGGCGTGCCTGCAGTGACTAGAAGCTGGGCCTTCCTAGGGTTTCGCAAACAGCTCCGAGGCTACAAGAATCCGCATTTTCAAAGGGGAAAAGACTGCTTTTCGAAGCAGGGCCACCTATCCTAGTTCACAGCAAACATGAGTCCCTGCAGGAGTGGAGCTGCCGAGGGGGAGCATGGCGAAACCCTGGGAACTTCGCTAAGTACCTTTTACTGTGCAGGCTTCAAAGTGTGGCAAGATCCCTGAAGGAGGGCTGGCCTGAGCGAGGCCTAGTTGGCACTACCTCTTCCGCGGCCTAGCAGGGTAAAGGAGGAATTGTGCTCTTTGCTCAGCTTGGACCTCACATCGACGTCCTGCTAAACCGAGTCAGGCGGTGTGATCTCCTGGATGGAGAGCTGAGCAGAGTGTTTTTCTGAGTGCAGGTAGGGCCCTTGTCCTCACTGAGTCCACGGTACCCAGTACATGAGACCGGCTCTGACTTTCTTCCTGAGCTGGGAGAAGCTGCGGCAACCTAGGTTTCAAAAGGTAGAGAGAGAGCAGTGTGACGCCTTGGGCTGTGCATGCAAGAAGTGTTCCGAAGGGCCTACACGGCTGCTTGTGGCTCAGCAGACAGAGAGGAGACGTGGGGGGGATCCGTGTGGTAGCATGGGAAACGGTACGGAGGCAAGAGTGCTTGGAGTCCTGAAAGCTATCCTCGCTTTCCATTGAAACACAACAACGGTGGAGACCTCATGGAAACGGAGGCACGCAGAGCTTACCGGGTGGAAACTTAGGCACTACCCTGAGGCTCAGTGTGGCCTTGCGCTTTCCCAGGAGGAACGAGGTCTGCGGGATTAACTCTTCTCCAACGTGGCAGGAACCCGGTTTCTCGGGGGAAAGTGCTCGTTTGCTACGCAAGCGTACCTACGGAGGTTAGAACCTGGGCAACTTCAAGGTTTGGCAAGCAGCCCCTGAGACACTAGAATCCAAGCTTCCAAAGGGAAAAGGCTGCTTTTGTCGGCAGAGCCACCTACTCTTGTTAGCACCCAGCATAAGGACCTGCAGGATGGGAGCTGCGAAGGGAAACAAACGGGACCCACTGGGCACCTGAGAAGCTCCCCTCGACACTTGCAAGCAGCCTGTTTCTCTGGGGGAACATACTCGTTTCCTCCCCGGGCGTGCCTGCAGTGAGTAGAAGCCTGGCCTTCCTAGGGTTTCACAAGCAGCTCCGAGGCTACAGGAATCCACATTTCCAAAGGGGAAAAGACTACTTTTCGAAGCAGGGCCACCTATCCTAGTTCACAGCAAACATGAGTCCCTGCAGGAGTGGAGCTGCCGAGGGAGAGCATGGCGAAACCCTGGGAACTTCGCTAAGTACCTTTTACTGTGCAGGCTTCAAAGTGTGGCAAGATCCCTGAAGGAGGGCTGGCCTGAGCGAGGCCTTGTTGGCACTACGTCTTCCGGGGCCTAGCAGGGTAAAGGAGGAATTGTGCTCTTTGCTCAGCTTGGACCTCACATCGACGTCCTGCTAAACCGAGTCAGGCGGTGTGAGCTCCTGGATGGAGAGCTGAGCAGAGTGTTTTTCTGAGTGCAGGTAGGGCCCTTGTCCTCACTGAGTCCACGTTACCCAGCACATGAGACCGGCTATGACTGTCTTCGTCAGCGGGGAGAAGCTGCGGCAACCTAGGTTTCAAAAGGTAGAGAGAGAGCAGTGTGACGCCTTGGGCTGTGCATGCAAGAAGTGTTCCGAAGGGCCTACAATGCAGCTTGTGGCTCAGCAGACAGAGAGGAGACGTGGGGGGGATCCGTGTGGTAGCATGGGAAACAGTACGAGAGCAAGAGTGCTTGGAGTCCTGAAAGCTATCCTCGCTTTCCATTGAAGCACAACAACGGTGGAGACCTCATGGAAACCGAGGCACGCAGAGCTTACCGGGTGGAAACTTAGGAACTACCCTGAGGCTCAGTGTGGCCTTGCGCTTTCCCAGGAGGAACGAGGTCTGCGGGATTAACTCTTCTCCAACCTGGCAGGAACCCGGTTTCTCGGGGGAAAGTGCTCGTTTGCTACGCAAGCGTACCTATTGAGGTTAGAACCTGGGCAACTTCAAGGTTTGGCAAGCAGCCCCTGAGACACTAGAATCCAAGCTTCCAAAGGGAAAAGGCTGCTTTTGTCGGCAGAGCCACCTACTCTTGTTAGCACCCAGCATAAGGACCTGCAGGATGGGAGCTGCGAAGGGAAACAAACGGGACCCACTGGGCACCTGAGAAGCTCCCCTCGACACTTGCAAGCAGCCTGTTTCTCTGGGGGAACATACTCGTTTCCTCCCCGGGCGTGCCTGCAGTGACTAGAAGCTGGGCCTTCCTAGGGTTTCGCAAACAGCTCCGAGGCTACAAGAATCCGCATTTTCAAAGGGGAAAAGACTGCTTTTCGAAGCAGGGCCACCTATCCTAGTTCACAGCAAACATGAGTCCCTGCAGGAGTGGAGCTGCCGAGGGAGAGCATGACGAAACCCTGGGAACTTCGCTAAGTACCTTTTACTGTGCAGGCTTCAAAGTGTGGCAAGATCCCTGAAGGAGGGCTGGCCTGAGCGAGGCCTAGTTGGCACTACCTCTTCCGCGGCCTAGCAGGGTAAAGGAGGAATTGTGCTCTTTGCTCAGCTTGGACCTCACATCGACGTCCTGCTAAACCGAGTCAGGCGGTGTGAGCTCCTGGATGGAGAGCTGAGCAGAGTGTTTTTCTGAGTGCAGGTAGGGCCCTTGTCCTCACTGAGTCCACGGTACCCAGTACATGAGACCGGCTCTGACTTTCTTCCTGAGCTGGGAGAAGCTGCGGCAACCTAGGTTTCAAAAGGTAGAGAGAGAGCAGTGTGACGCCTTGGGCTGTGCATGCAAGAAGTGTTCCGAAGGGCCTACACGGCTGCTTGTGGCTCAGCAGACAGAGAGGAGACGTGGGGGGGATCCGTGTGGTAGCATGGGAAACGGTACGGAGGCAAGAGTGCTTGGAGTCCTGAAAGCTATCCTCGCTTTCCATTGAAACACAACAACGGTGGAGACCTCATGGAAACGGAGGCACGCAGAGCTTACCGGGTGGAAACTTAGGCACTACCCTGAGGCTCAGTGTGGCCTTGCGCTTTCCCAGGAGGAACGAGGTCTGCGGGATTAACTCTTCTCCAACGTGGCAGGAACCCGGTTTCTCGGGGGAAAGTGCTCGTTTGCTACGCAAGCGTACCTACGGAGGTTAGAACCTGGGCAACTTCAAGGTTTGGCAAGCAGCCCCTGAGACACTAGAATCCAAGCTTCCAAAGGGAAAAGGCTGCTTTTGTCGGCAGAGCCACCTACTCTTGTTAGCACCCAGCATAAGGACCTGCAGGATGGGAGCTGCGAAGGGAAACAAACGGGACCCACTGGGCACCTGAGAAGCTCCCCTCGACACTTGCAAGCAGCCTGTTTCTCTGGGGGAACATACTCGTTTCCTCCCCGGGCGTGCCTGCAGTGAGTAGAAGCCTGGCCTTCCTAGGGTTTCACAAGCAGCTCCGAGGCTACAGGAATCCACATTTCCAAAGGGGAAAAGACTACTTTTCGAAGCAGGGCCACCTATCCTAGTTCACAGCAAACATGAGTCCCTGCAGGAGTGGAGCTGCCGAGGGAGAGCATGGCGAAACCCTGGGAACTTCGCTAAGTACCTTTTACTGTGCAGGCTTCAAAGTGTGGCAAGATCCCTGAAGGAGGGCTGGCCTGAGCGAGGCCTTGTTGGCACTACGTCTTCCGGGGCCTAGCAGGGTAAAGGAGGAATTGTGCTCTTTGCTCAGCTTGGACCTCACATCGACGTCCTGCTAAACCGAGTCAGGCGGTGTGAGCTCCTGGATGGAGAGCTGAGCAGAGTGTTTTTCTGAGTGCAGGTAGGGCCCTTGTCCTCACTGAGTCCACGTTACCCAGCACATGAGACCGGCTATGACTGTCTTCGTCAGCGGGGAGAAGCTGCGGCAACCTAGGTTTCAAAAGGTAGAGAGAGAGCAGTGTGACGCCTTGGGCTGTGCATGCAAGAAGTGTTCCGAAGGGCCTACAATGCAGCTTGTGGCTCAGCAGACAGAGAGGAGACGTGGGGGGGATCCGTGTGGTAGCATGGGAAACAGTACGAGAGCAAGAGTGCTTGGAGTCCTGAAAGATATCCTCGCTTTCCATTGAAGCACAACAACGGTGGAGACCTCATGGAAACCGAGGCACGCAGAGCTTACCGGGTGGAAACTTAGGAACTACCCTGAGGCTCAGTGTGGCCTTGCGCTTTCCCAGGAGGAACGAGGTCTGCGGGATTAACTCTTCTCCAACCTGGCAGGAACCCGGTTTCTCGGGGGAAAGTGCTCGTTTGCTACGCAAGCGTACCTATTGAGGTTAGAACCTGGGCAACTTCAAGGTTTGGCAAGCAGCCCCTGAGACACTAGAATCCAAGCTTCCAAAGGGAAAAGGCTGCTTTTGTCGGCAGAGCCACCTACTCTTGTTAGCACCCAGCATAAGGACCTGCAGGATGGGAGCTGCGAAGGGAAACAAACGGGACCCACTGGGCACCTGAGAAGCTCCCCTCGACACTTGCAAGCAGCCTGTTTCTCTGGGGGAACATACTCGTTTCCTCCCCGGGCGTGCCTGCAGTGAGTAGAAGCCTGGCCTTCCTAGGGTTTCGCAAGCAGCTCCGAGGCTACAAGAATCCACATTTCCAAAGGGGAAAAGACTGCTTTTCGAGGCAGGGCCACCTATCCTAGTTCACAGCAAACATGAGTCCCTGCAGGAGTGGAGCTGCCGAGGGGGAGCATGACGAAACCCTGGAAACTTCGCTAAGTACCTTTTACAGTGCAGGCTTCAAAGTGTGGCAAGATCCCTGAAGGAGGGCTGGCCTGAGCGAGGCCTAGTTGGCACTACCTCTTCCGCGGCCTAGCAGGGTAAAGGAGGAATTGTGCTCTTTGCTCAGCTTGGACCTCACATCGACGTCCTGCTAAACCGAGTCAGGCGGTGTGAGCTCCTGGATGGAGAGCTGAGCAGAGTGTTTTTCTGAGTGCAGGTAGGGCCCTTGTCCTCACTGAGTCCACGGTACCCAGTACATGAGACCGGCTCTGACTTTCTTCCTGAGCTGGGAGAAGCTGCGGCAACCTAGGTTTCAAAAGGTAGAGAGAGAGCAGTGTGACGCCTTGGGCTGTGCATGCAAGAAGTGTTCCGAAGGGCCTACACGGCTGCTTGTGGCTCAGCAGACAGAGAGGAGACGTGGGGGGGATCCGTGTGGTAGCATGGGAAACGGTACGGAGGCAAGAGTGCTTGGAGTCCTGAAAGCTATCCTCGCTTTCCATTGAAACACAACAACGGTGGAGACCTCATGGAAACGGAGGCACGCAGAGCTTACCGGGTGGAAACTTAGGCACTACCCTGAGGCTCAGTGTGGCCTTGCGCTTTCCCAGGAGGAACGAGGTCTGCGGGATTAACTCTTCTCCAACGTGGCAGGAACCCGGTTTCTCGGGGGAAAGTGCTCGTTTGCTACGCAAGCGTACCTACGGAGGTTAGAACCTGGGCAACTTCAAGGTTTGGCAAGCAGCCCCTGAGACACTAGAATCCAAGCTTCCAAAGGGAAAAGGCTGCTTTTGTCGGCAGAGCCACCTACTCTTGTTAGCACCCAGCATAAGGACCTGCAGGATGGGAGCTGCGAAGGGAAACAAACGGGACCCACTGGGCACCTGAGAAGCTCCCCTCGACACTTGCAAGCAGCCTGTTTCTCTGGGGGAACATACTCGTTTCCTCCCCGGGCGTGCCTGCAGTGAGTAGAAGCCTGGCCTTCCTAGGGTTTCACAAGCAGCTCCGAGGCTACAGGAATCCACATTTCCAAAGGGGAAAAGACTACTTTTCGAAGCAGGGCCACCTATCCTAGTTCACAGCAAACATGAGTCCCTGCAGGAGTGGAGCTGCCGAGGGAGAGCATGGCGAAACCCTGGGAACTTCGCTAAGTACCTTTTACTGTGCAGGCTTCAAAGTGTGGCAAGATCCCTGAAGGAGGGCTGGCCTGAGCGAGGCCTTGTTGGCACTACGTCTTCCGGGGCCTAGCAGGGTAAAGGAGGAATTGTGCTCTTTGCTCAGCTTGGACCTCACATCGACGTCCTGCTAAACCGAGTCAGGCGGTGTGAGCTCCTGGATGGAGAGCTGAGCAGAGTGTTTTTCTGAGTGCAGGTAGGGCCCTTGTCCTCACTGAGTCCACGTTACCCAGCACATGAGACCGGCTATGACTGTCTTCGTCAGCGGGGAGAAGCTGCGGCAACCTAGGTTTCAAAAGGTAGAGAGAGAGCAGTGTGACGCCTTGGGCTGTGCATGCAAGAAGTGTTCCGAAGGGCCTACAATGCAGCTTGTGGCTCAGCAGACAGAGAGGAGACGTGGGGGGGATCCGTGTGGTAGCATGGGAAACAGTACGAGAGCAAGAGTGCTTGGAGTCCTGAAAGATATCCTCGCTTTCCATTGAAGCACAACAACGGTGGAGACCTCATGGAAACCGAGGCACGCAGAGCTTACCGGGTGGAAACTTAGGCACTACCCTGAGGCTCAGTGTGGCCTTGCGCTTTCCCAGGAGGAACGAGGTCTGCGGGATTAACTCTTCTCCAACGTGGCAGGAACCCGGTTTCTCGGGGGAAAGTGCTCGTTTGCTACGCAAGCGTACCTACGGAGGTTAGAACCTGGGCAACTTCAAGGTTTGGCAAGCAGCCCCTGAGACACTAGAATCCAAGCTTCCAAAGGGAAAAGGCTGCTTTTGTCGGCAGAGCCACCTACTCTTGTTAGCACCCAGCATAAGGACCTGCAGGATGGGAGCTGCGAAGGGAAACAAACGGGACCCACTGGGCACCTGAGAAGCTCCCCTCGACACTTGCAAGCAGCCTGTTTCTCTGGGGGAACATACTCGTTTCCTCCCCGGGCGTGCCTGCAGTGAGTAGAAGCCTGGCCTTCCTAGGGTTTCGCAAGCAGCTCCGAGGCTACAAGAATCCACATTTCCAAAGGGGAAAAGACTGCTTTTCGAGGCAGGGCCACCTATCCTAGTTCACAGCAAACATGAGTCCCTGCAGGAGTGGAGCTGCCGAGGGGGAGCATGACGAAACCCTGGAAACTTCGCTAAGTACCTTTTACAGTGCAGGCTTCAAAGTGTGGCAAGATCCCTGAAGGAGGGCTGGCCTGAGCGAGGCCTAGTTGGCACTACCTCTTCCGCGGCCTAGCAGGGTAAAGGAGGAATTGTGCTCTTTGCTCAGCTTGGACCTCACATCGACGTCCTGCTAAACCGAGTCAGGCGGTGTGAGCTCCTGGATGGAGAGCTGAGCAGAGTGTTTTTCTGAGTGCAGGTAGGGCCCTTGTCCTCACTGAGTCCACGGTACCCAGTACATGAGACCGGCTCTGACTTTCTTCCTGAGCTGGGAGAAGCTGCGGCAACCTAGGTTTCAAAAGGTAGAGAGAGAGCAGTGTGACGCCTTGGGCTGTGCATGCAAGAAGTGTTCCGAAGGGCCTACACGGCTGCTTGTGGCTCAGCAGACAGAGAGGAGACGTGGGGGGGATCCGTGTGGTAGCATGGGAAACGGTACGGAGGCAAGAGTGCTTGGAGTCCTGAAAGCTATCCTCGCTTTCCATTGAAACACAACAACGGTGGAGACCTCATGGAAACGGAGGCACGCAGAGCTTACCGGGTGGAAACTTAGGCACTACCCTGAGGCTCAGTGTGGCCTTGCGCTTTCCCAGGAGGAACGAGGTCTGCGGGATTAACTCTTCTCCAACGTGGCAGGAACCCGGTTTCTCGGGGGAAAGTGCTCGTTTGCTACGCAAGCGTACCTACGGAGGTTAGAACCTGGGCAACTTCAAGGTTTGGCAAGCAGCCCCTGAGACACTAGAATCCAAGCTTCCAAAGGGAAAAGGCTGCTTTTGTCGGCAGAGCCACCTACTCTTGTTAGCACCCAGCATAAGGACCTGCAGGATGGGAGCTGCGAAGGGAAACAAACGGGACCCACTGGGCACCTGAGAAGCTCCCCTCGACACTTGCAAGCAGCCTGTTTCTCTGGGGGAACATACTCGTTTCCTCCCCGGGCGTGCCTGCAGTGAGTAGAAGCCTGGCCTTCCTAGGGTTTCACAAGCAGCTCCGAGGCTACAGGAATCCACATTTCCAAAGGGGAAAAGACTACTTTTCGAAGCAGGGCCACCTATCCTAGTTCACAGCAAACATGAGTCCCTGCAGGAGTGGAGCTGCCGAGGGAGAGCATGGCGAAACCCTGGGAACTTCGCTAAGTACCTTTTACTGTGCAGGCTTCAAAGTGTGGCAAGATCCCTGAAGGAGGGCTGGCCTGAGCGAGGCCTTGTTGGCACTACGTCTTCCGGGGCCTAGCAGGGTAAAGGAGGAATTGTGCTCTTTGCTCAGCTTGGACCTCACATCGACGTCCTGCTAAACCGAGTCAGGCGGTGTGAGCTCCTGGATGGAGAGCTGAGCAGAGTGTTTTTCTGAGTGCAGGTAGGGCCCTTGTCCTCACTGAGTCCACGTTACCCAGCACATGAGACCGGCTATGACTGTCTTCGTCAGCGGGGAGAAGCTGCGGCAACCTAGGTTTCAAAAGGTAGAGAGAGAGCAGTGTGACGCCTTGGGCTGTGCATGCAAGAAGTGTTCCGAAGGGCCTACAATGCAGCTTGTGGCTCAGCAGACAGAGAGGAGACGTGGGGGGGATCCGTGTGGTAGCATGGGAAACAGTACGAGAGCAAGAGTGCTTGGAGTCCTGAAAGATATCCTCGCTTTCCATTGAAGCACAACAACGGTGGAGACCTCATGGAAACCGAGGCACGCAGAGCTTACCGGGTGGAAACTTAGGCACTACCCTGAGGCTCAGTGTGGCCTTGCGCTTTCCCAGGAGGAACGAGGTCTGCGGGATTAACTCTTCTCCAACCTGGCAGGAACCCGGTTTCTCGGGGGAAAGTGCTCGTTTGCTACGCAAGCGTACCTACGGAGGTTAGAACCTGGGCAACTTCAAGGTTTGGCAAGCAGCCCCTGAGACACTAGAATCCAAGCTTCCAAAGGGAAAAGGCTGCTTTTGTCGGCAGAGCCACCTACTCTTGTTAGCACCCAGCATAAGGACCTGCAGGATGGGAGCTGCGAAGGGAAACAAACGGGACCCACTGGGCACCTGAGAAGCTCCCCTCGACACTTGCAAGCAGCCTGTTTCTCTGGGGGAACATACTCGTTTCCTCCCCGGGCGTGCCTGCAGTGAGTAGAAGCCTGGCCTTCCTAGGGTTTCGCAAGCAGCTCCGAGGCTACAAGAATCCACATTTCCAAAGGGGAAAAGACTGCTTTTCGAGGCAGGGCCACCTATCCTAGTTCACAGCAAACATGAGTCCCTGCAGGAGTGGAGCTGCCGAGGGGGAGCATGGCGAAACCCTGGAAACTTCGCTAAGTACCTTTTACAGTGCAGGCTTCAAAGTGTGGCAAGATCCCTGAAGGAGGGCTGGCCTGAGCGAGGCCTAGTTGGCACTACCTCTTCCGGGGCCTTGCAGGGTAAAGGAGGAATTGTGCTCTTTGCTCAGCTTGGACCTCACATCGACGTCCTGCTAAACCGAGTCAGGCGGTGTGACCGCCTGGATGGAGAGCTGAGCAGAGTGTTTTTCTGAGTGCAGGTAGGGCCCTTGTCCTCACTGAGTCCACGGTACCCAGTACATGAGACCGGCTCTGACTTTCTTCCTGAGCTGGGAGAAGCTGCGGCAACCTAGGTTTCAAAAGGTAGAGAGAGAGCAGTGTGACGCCTTGGGCTGTGCATGCAAGAAGTGTTCCGAAGGGCCTACACGGCTGCTTGTGGCTCAGCAGACAGAGAGGAGACGTGGGGGGGATCCGTGTGGTAGCATGGGAAACGGTACGGAGGCAAGAGTGCTTGGAGTCCTGAAAGCTATCCTCGCTTTCCACTGAAACACAACAACGGTGGAGACCTCATGGAAACGGAGGCACGCAGAGCTTACCGGGTGGAAACTTAGGCACTACCCTGAGGCTCAGTGTGGCCTTGCGCTTTCCCAGGAGGAACGAGGTCTGCGGGATTAACTCTTCTCCAACGTGGCAGGAACCCGGTTTCTCGGGGGAAAGTGCTCGTTTGCTACGCAAGCGTACCTACGGAGGTTAGAACCTGGGCAACATCAAGGTTTGGCAAGCAGCCCCTGAGACACTAGAATCCAAGCTTCCAAAGGGAAAAGGCTGCTTTTGTCGGCAGAGCCACCTACTCTTGTTAGCACCCAGCATAAGGACCTGCAGGATGGGAGCTGCGAAGGGAAACAAACGGGACCCACTGGGCACCTGAGAAGCTCCCCTCGACACTTGCAAGCAGCCTGTTTCTCTGGGGGAACATACTCGTTTCCTCCCCGGGCGTGCCTGCAGTGACTAGAAGCTGGGCCTTCCTAGGGTTTCGCAAACAGCTCCGAGGCTACAAGAATCCGCATTTTCAAAGGGGAAAAGACTGCTTTTCGAAGCAGGGCCACCTATCCTAGTTCACAGCAAACATGAGTCCCTGCAGGAGTGGAGCTGCCGAGGGGGAGCATGGCGAAACCCTGGGAACTTCGCTAAGTACCTTTTACTGTGCAGGCTTCAAAGTGTGGCAAGATCCCTGAAGGAGGGCTGGCCTGAGCGAGGCCTAGTTGGCACTACCTCTTCCGCGGCCTAGCAGGGTAAAGGAGGAATTGTGCTCTTTGCTCAGCTTGGACCTCACATCGACGTCCTGCTAAACCGAGTCAGGCGGTGTGAGCTCCTGGATGGAGAGCTGAGCAGAGTGTTTTTCTGAGTGCAGGTAGGGCCCTTGTCCTCACTGAGTCCACGGTACCCAGTACATGAGACCGGCTCTGACTTTCTTCCTGAGCTGGGAGAAGCTGCGGCAACCTAGGTTTCAAAAGGTAGAGAGAGAGCAGTGTGACGCCTTGGGCTGTGCATGCAAGAAGTGTTCCGAAGGGCCTACACGGCTGCTTGTGGCTCAGCAGACAGAGAGGAGACGTGGGGGGGATCCGTGTGGTAGCATGGGAAACGGTACGGAGGCAAGAGTGCTTGGAGTCCTGAAAGCTATCCTCGCTTTCCATTGAAACACAACAACGGTGGAGACCTCATGGAAACGGAGGCACGCAGAGCTTACCGGGTGGAAACTTAGGCACTACCCTGAGGCTCAGTGTGGCCTTGCGCTTTCCCAGGAGGAACGAGGTCTGCGGGATTAACTCTTCTCCAACGTGGCAGGAACCCGGTTTCTCGGGGGAAAGTGCTCGTTTGCTACGCAAGCGTACCTACGGAGGTTAGAACCTGGGCAACTTCAAGGTTTGGCAAGCAGCCCCTGAGACACTAGAATCCAAGCTTCCAAAGGGAAAAGGCTGCTTTTGTCGGCAGAGCCACCTACTCTTGTTAGCACCCAGCATAAGGACCTGCAGGATGGGAGCTGCGAAGGGAAACAAACGGGACCCACTGGGCACCTGAGAAGCTCCCCTCGACACTTGCAAGCAGCCTGTTTCTCTGGGGGAACATACTCGTTTCCTCCCCGGGCGTGCCTGCAGTGAGTAGAAGCCTGGCCTTCCTAGGGTTTCACAAGCAGCTCCGAGGCTACAGGAATCCACATTTCCAAAGGGGAAAAGACTACTTTTCGAAGCAGGGCCACCTATCCTAGTTCACAGCAAACATGAGTCCCTGCAGGAGTGGAGCTGCCGAGGGAGAGCATGGCGAAACCCTGGGAACTTCGCTAAGTACCTTTTACTGTGCAGGCTTCAAAGTGTGGCAAGATCCCTGAAGGAGGGCTGGCCTGAGCGAGGCCTTGTTGGCACTACGTCTTCCGGGGCCTAGCAGGGTAAAGGAGGAATTGTGCTCTTTGCTCAGCTTGGACCTCACATCGACGTCCTGCTAAACCGAGTCAGGCGGTGTGAGCTCCTGGATGGAGAGCTGAGCAGAGTGTTTTTCTGAGTGCAGGTAGGGCCCTTGTCCTCACTGAGTCCACGTTACCCAGCACATGAGACCGGCTATGACTGTCTTCGTCAGCGGGGAGAAGCTGCGGCAACCTAGGTTTCAAAAGGTAGAGAGAGAGCAGTGTGACGCCTTGGGCTGTGCATGCAAGAAGTGTTCCGAAGGGCCTACAATGCAGCTTGTGGCTCAGCAGACAGAGAGGAGACGTGGGGGGGATCCGTGTGGTAGCATGGGAAACAGTACGAGAGCAAGAGTGCTTGGAGTCCTGAAAGATATCCTCGCTTTCCATTGAAGCACAACAACGGTGGAGACCTCATGGAAACCGAGGCACGCAGAGCTTACCGGGTGGAAACTTAGGAACTACCCTGAGGCTCAGTGTGGCCTTGCGCTTTCCCAGGAGGAACGAGGTCTGCGGGATTAACTCTTCTCCAACCTGGCAGGAACCCGGTTTCTCGGGGGAAAGTGCTCGTTTGCTACGCAAGCGTACCTATTGAGGTTAGAACCTGGGCAACTTCAAGGTTTGGCAAGCAGCCCCTGAGACACTAGAATCCAAGCTTCCAAAGGGAAAAGGCTGCTTTTGTCGGCAGAGCCACCTACTCTTGTTAGCACCCAGCATAAGGACCTGCAGGATGGGAGCTGCGAAGGGAAACAAACGGGACCCACTGGGCACCTGAGAAGCTCCCCTCGACACTTGCAAGCAGCCTGTTTCTCTGGGGGAACATACTCGTTTCCTCCCCGGGCGTGCCTGCAGTGAGTAGAAGCCTGGCCTTCCTAGGGTTTCACAAGCAGCTCCGAGGCTACAAGAATCCGCATTTTCAAAGGGGAAAAGACTGCTTTTCGAAGCAGGGCCACCTATCCTAGTTCACAGCAAACATGAGTCCCTGCAGGAGTGGAGCTGCCGAGGGAGAGCATGACGAAACCCTGGGAACTTCGCTAAGTACCTTTTACTGTGCAGGCTTCAAAGTGTGGCAAGATCCCTGAAGGAGGGCTGGCCTGAGCGAGGCCTAGTTGGCACTACCTCTTCCGCGGCCTAGCAGGGTAAAGGAGGAATTGTGCTCTTTGCTCAGCTTGGACCTCACATCGACGTCCTGCTAAACCGAGTCAGGCGGTGTGAGCTCCTGGATGGAGAGCTGAGCAGAGTGTTTTTCTGAGTGCAAGTAGGGCCCTTGTCCTCACTGAGTCCATGTTACCCAGCACATGAGACCGGCTCTGACTGTCTTCGTGAGCTGGGAGAAGCTGCGGCAACCTAGGTTTCAAAAGGTAGGGAGAGAGCAGTGTGACGCCTTGGGCTGTGCATGCAAGAAGTGTTCCGAAGGGCCTACAATGCAGCTTGTGGCTCAGCAGACAGAGAGGAGACGTGGGGGGGATCCGTGTGGTAGCATGGGAAACTGTACGGAGGCAAGGGTGCTTGGAGTCCTGAAAGCTATCCTCGCTTTCCATTGAAGCACAACAACGGTGGAGACCTCATGGAAAACGAGGCACGAAGAGCTTACCGGGTGGAAACTTAGGCACTACCCTGAGGCTCAGTGTGGCCTTGCGCTTTCCCAGGAGGAACGAGGTCTGCGGGATTAACTCTTCTCCAACGTGGCAGGAACCCGGTTTCTCGGGGGAAAGTGCTCGTTTGCTAAGCAAGCGTACCTCCGGAGGTTAGAACCTGGGCAACTTCAAGGTTTGGCAAGCAGCCCCTTAGACACTAGAATCCAAGCTTCCAAAGGGAAAAGGCTGCTTTTGTTGGCAGAGCCACCTACTCTTGTTAGCACCCAGCATAAGTACCTGCAGGATGGGAGCTGCGAAGGGAAACAAACGGGACCCACTGGGCACCTGAGAAGCTCCCCTCGACACTTGCAAGCAGCCTGTTTCTCTGGGGGAACATACTCGTTTCCTCCCCGGGCGTGCCTGCAGTGACTAGAAGCTGGGCCTTCCTAGGGTTTCGCAAACAGCTCCGAGGCTACAAGAATCCGCATTTTCAAAGGGGAAAAGACTGCTTTTCGAAGCAGGGCCACCTATCCTAGTTCACAGCAAACATGAGTCCCTGCAGGAGTGGAGCTGCCGAGGGAGAGCATGACGAAACCCTGGGAACTTCGCTAAGTACCTTTTACTGTGCAGGCTTCAAAGTGTGGCAAGATCCCTGAAGGAGGGCTGGCCTGAGCGAGGCCTAGTTGGCACTACCTCTTCCGTGGCCTAGCAGGGTAAAGGAGGAATTGTGCTCTTTGCTCAGCTTGGACCTCACATCGAAGTCCTGCTAAACCGAGTCCGGCGGTGTGAGCTCCTGGATGGAGAGCTGAGCAGAGTGTTTTTCTGAGTGCAGGTAGGGCCCTTGTCCTCACTGAGTCCACGTTACCCAGCACATGAGACCGGCTCTGACTGTCTTCGTCAGCGGGGAGAAGCTGCGGCAACCTAGGTTTCAAAAGGTAGAGAGAGAGCAGTGTGACGCCTTGGGCTGTGCATGCAAGAAGTGTTCCGAAGGGCCTACAATGCAGCTTGTGGCTCAGCAGACAGAGAGGAGACGTGTGGGGGATCCGTGTGGTAGCATGGGAAGCAGTACGAGAGCAAGAGTGCTTGGAGTCCTGAAAGCTATCCTCGCTTTCCATTGAAGCACAACAACGGTGGAGACCTCATGGAAACCGAGGCACGAAGAGCTTACCGGGTGGAAACTTAGGCACTACCCTGAGGCTCAGTGTGGCCTTGCGCTTTCCCAGGAGGAACGAGGTCTGCGGGATTAACTCTTCTCCAACGTGGCAGGAACCCGGTTTCTCGGGGGAAAGTGCTCGTTTGCTAAGCAAGCGTACCTACGGAGGTTAGAACCTGGGCAACTTCAAGGTTTGGCAAGCAGCCCCTTAGACACTAGAATCCAAGCTTCCAAAGGGAAAAGGCTGCTTTTGTTGGCAGAGCCACCTACTCTTGTTAGCACCCAGCATAAGGACCTGCAGGATGGGAGCTGTGAAGGGAAACAAACGGGACCGACTGGGCACCTGAGAAGCTCCCCTCGACACTTGCAAGCAGCCTGTTTCTCTGGGGGAACATACTCGTTTCCTCCCCGGGCGTGCCTGCAGTGAGTAGAAGCCTGGCCTTCCTAGGGTTTCACAAGCAGCTCCGAGGCTACAGGAATCCACATTTCCAAAGGGGAAAAGACTGCTTTTCGAAGCAGGGCCACCTATCCTAGTTCACAGCAAACATGAGTCCCTGCAGGAGTGGAGCTGCCGAGGGAGAGCATGACGAAACCCTGGGAACTTCGCTAAGTACCTTTTACTGTGCAGGCTTCAAAGTGTGGCAAGATCCCTGAAGGAGGGCTGGCCTGAGCGAGGCCTAGTTGGCACTACCTCTTCCGCGGCCTAGCAGGGTAAAGGAGGAATTGTGCTCTTTGCTCAGCTTGGACCTCACATCGACGTCCTGCTAAACCGAGTCAGGCGGTGTGACCGCCTGGATGGAGAGCTGAGCAGAGTGTTTTTCTGAGTGCAGGTAGGGCCCTTGTCCTCACTGAGTCCACGGTACCCAGTACATGAGACCGGCTCTGACTTTCTTCCTGAGCTGGGAGAAGCTGCGGCAACCTAGGTTTCAAAAGGTAGAGAGAGAGCAGTGTGACGCCTTGGGCTGTGCATGCAAGAAGTGTTCCGAAGGGCCTACACGGCTGCTTGTGGCTCAGCAGACAGAGAGGAGACGTGGGGGGGATCCGTGTGGTAGCATGGGAAACGGTACGGAGGCAAGAGTGCTTGGAGTCCTGAAAGCTATCCTCGCTTTCCACTGAAACACAACAACGGTGGAGACCTCATGGAAACGGAGGCACGCAGAGCTTACCGGGTGGAAACTTAGGCACTACCCTGAGGCTCAGTGTGGCCTTGCGCTTTCCCAGGAGGAACGAGGTCTGCGGGATTAACTCTTCTCCAACGTGGCAGGAACCCGGTTTCTCGGGGGAAAGTGCTCGTTTGCTACGCAAGCGTACCTACGGAGGTTAGAACCTGGGCAACATCAAGGTTTGGCAAGCAGCCCCTGAGACACTAGAATCCAAGCTTCCAAAGGGAAAAGGCTGCTTTTGTCGGCAGAGCCACCTACTCTTGTTAGCACCCAGCATAAGGACCTGCAGGATGGGAGCTGCGAAGGGAAACAAACGGGACCCACTGGGCACCTGAGAAGCTCCCCTCGACACTTGCAAGCAGCCTGTTTCTCTGGGGGAACATACTCGTTTCCTCCCCGGGCGTGCCTGCAGTGACTAGAAGCTGGGCCTTCCTAGGGTTTCGCAAACAGCTCCGAGGCTACAAGAATCCGCATTTTCAAAGGGGAAAAGACTGCTTTTCGAAGCAGGGCCACCTATCCTAGTTCACAGCAAACATGAGTCCCTGCAGGAGTGGAGCTGCCGAGGGGGAGCATGGCGAAACCCTGGGAACTTCGCTAAGTACCTTTTACTGTGCAGGCTTCAAAGTGTGGCAAGATCCCTGAAGGAGGGCTGGCCTGAGCGAGGCCTAGTTGGCACTACCTCTTCCGCGGCCTAGCAGGGTAAAGGAGGAATTGTGCTCTTTGCTCAGCTTGGACCTCACATCGACGTCCTGCTAAACCGAGTCAGGCGGTGTGAGCTCCTGGATGGAGAGCTGAGCAGATTGTTTTTCTGAGTGCAGGTAGGGCCCTTGTCCTCACTGAGTCCACGGTACCCAGTACATGAGACCGGCTCTGACTTTCTTCCTGAGCTGGGAGAAGCTGCGGCAACCTAGGTTTCAAAAGGTAGAGAGAGAGCAGTGTGACGCCTTGGGCTGTGCATGCAAGAAGTGTTCCGAAGGGCCTACACGGCTGCTTGTGGCTCAGCAGACAGAGAGGAGACGTGGGGGGGATCCGTGTGGTAGCATGGGAAACGGTACGGAGGCAAGAGTGCTTGGAGTCCTGAAAGCTATCCTCGCTTTCCATTGAAACACAACAACGGTGGAGACCTCATGGAAACGGAGGCACGCAGAGCTTACCGGGTGGAAACTTAGGCACTACCCTGAGGCTCAGTGTGGCCTTGCGCTTTCCCAGGAGGAACGAGGTCTGCGGGATTAACTCTTCTCCAACGTGGCAGGAACCCGGTTTCTCGGGGGAAAGTGCTCGTTTGCTACGCAAGCGTACCTACGGAGGTTAGAACCTGGGCAACTTCAAGGTTTGGCAAGCAGCCCCTGAGACACTAGAATCCAAGCTTCCAAAGGGAAAAGGCTGCTTTTGTCGGCAGAGCCACCTACTCTTGTTAGCACCCAGCATAAGGACCTGCAGGATGGGAGCTGCGAAGGGAAACAAACGGGACCCACTGGGCACCTGAGAAGCTCCCCTCGACACTTGCAAGCAGCCTGTTTCTCTGGGGGAACATACTCGTTTCCTCCCCGGGCGTGCCTGCAGTGAGTAGAAGCCTGGCCTTCCTAGGGTTTCACAAGCAGCTCCGAGGCTACAGGAATCCACATTTCCAAAGGGGAAAAGACTACTTTTCGAAGCAGGGCCACCTATCCTAGTTCACAGCAAACATGAGTCCCTGCAGGAGTGGAGCTGCCGAGGGAGAGCATGGCGAAACCCTGGGAACTTCGCTAAGTACCTTTTACTGTGCAGGCTTCAAAGTGTGGCAAGATCCCTGAAGGAGGGCTGGCCTGAGCGAGGCCTTGTTGGCACTACGTCTTCCGGGGCCTAGCAGGGTAAAGGAGGAATTGTGCTCTTTGCTCAGCTTGGACCTCACATCGACGTCCTGCTAAACCGAGTCAGGCGGTGTGAGCTCCTGGATGGAGAGCTGAGCAGAGTGTTTTTCTGAGTGCAGGTAGGGCCCTTGTCCTCACTGAGTCCACGTTACCCAGCACATGAGACCGGCTATGACTGTCTTCGTCAGCGGGGAGAAGCTGCGGCAACCTAGGTTTCAAAAGGTAGAGAGAGAGCAGTGTGACGCCTTGGGCTGTGCATGCAAGAAGTGTTCCGAAGGGCCTACAATGCAGCTTGTGGCTCAGCAGACAGAGAGGAGACGTGGGGGGGATCCGTGTGGTAGCATGGGAAACAGTACGAGAGCAAGAGTGCTTGGAGTCCTGAAAGATATCCTCGCTTTCCATTGAAGCACAACAACGGTGGAGACCTCATGGAAACCGAGGCATGCAGAGCTTACCGGGTGGAAACTTAGGAACTACCCTGAGGCTCAGTGTGGCCTTGCGCTTTCCCAGGAGGAACGAGGTCTGCGGGATTAACTCTTCTCCAACCTGGCAGGAACCCGGTTTCTCGGGGGAAAGTGCTCGTTTGCTACGCAAGCGTACCTATTGAGGTTAGAACCTGGGCAACTTCAAGGTTTGGCAAGCAGCCCCTGAGACACTAGAATCCAAGCTTCCAAAGGGAAAAGGCTGCTTTTGTCGGCAGAGCCACCTACTCTTGTTAGCACCCAGCATAAGGACCTGCAGGATGGGAGCTGCGAAGGGAAACAAACGGGACCCACTGGGCACCTGAGAAGCTCCCCTCGACACTTGCAAGCAGCCTGTTTCTCTGGGGGAACATACTCGTTTCCTCCCCGGGCGTGCCTGCAGTGAGTAGAAGCCTGGCCTTCCTAGGGTTTCGCAAACAGCTCCGAGGCTACAAGAATCCGCATTTTCAAAGGGGAAAAGACTGCTTTTCGAAGCAGGGCCACCTATCCTAGTTCACAGCAAACATGAGTCCCTGCAGGAGTGGAGCTGCCGAGGGAGAGCATGACGAAACCCTGGGAACTTCGCTAAGTACCTTTTACTGTGCAGGCTTCAAAGTGTGGCAAGATCCCAGAAGGAGGGCTGGCCTGAGCGAGGCCTAGTTGGCACTACCTCTTCCGCGGCCTAGCAGGGTAAAGGAGGAATTGTGCTCTTTGCTCAGCTTGGACCTCACATCGACGTCCTGCTAAACCGAGTCAGGCGGTGTGAGCTCCTGGATGGAGAGCTGAGCAGAGTGTTTTTCTGAGTGCAGGTAGGGCCCTTGTCCTCACTGAGTCCACGGTACCCAGTACATGAGACCGGCTCTGACTTTCTTCCTGAGCTGGGAGAAGCTGCGGCAACCTAGGTTTCAAAAGGTAGAGAGAGAGCAGTGTGACGCCTTGGGCTGTGCATGCAAGAAGTGTTCCGAAGGGCCTACACGGCTGCTTGTGGCTCAGCAGACAGAGAGGAGACGTGGGGGGGATCCGTGTGGTAGCATGGGAAACGGTACGGAGGCAAGAGTGCTTGGAGTCCTGAAAGCTATCCTCGCTTTCCATTGAAACACAACAACGGTGGAGACCTCATGGAAACGGAGGCACGCAGAGCTTACCGGGTGGAAACTTAGGCACTACCCTGAGGCTCAGTGTGGCCTTGCTCTTTCCCAGGAGGAACGAGGTCTGCGGGATTAACTCTTCTCCAACGTGGCAGGAACCCGGTTTCTCGGGGGAAAGTGCTCGTTTGCTACGCAAGCGTACCTACGGAGGTTAGAACCTGGGCAACTTCAAGGTTTGGCAAGCAGCCCCTGAGACACTAGAATCCAAGCTTCCAAAGGGAAAAGGCTGCTTTTGTCGGCAGAGCCACCTACTCTTGTTAGCACCCAGCATAAGGACCTGCAGGATGGGAGCTGCGAAGGGAAACAAACGGGACCCACTGGGCACCTGAGAAGCTCCCCTCGACACTTGCAAGCAGCCTGTTTCTCTGGGGGAACATACTCGTTTCCTCCCCGGGCGTGCCTGCAGTGAGTAGAAGCCTGGCCTTCCTAGGGTTTCACAAGCAGCTCCGAGGCTACAGGAATCCACATTTCCAAAGGGGAAAAGACTACTTTTCGAAGCAGGGCCACCTATCCTAGTTCACAGCAAACATGAGTCCCTGCAGGAGTGGAGCTGCCGAGGGAGAGCATGGCGAAACCCTGGGAACTTCGCTAAGTACCTTTTACTGTGCAGGCTTCAAAGTGTGGCAAGATCCCTGAAGGAGGGCTGGCCTGAGCGAGGCCTTGTTGGCACTACGTCTTCCGGGGCCTAGCAGGGTAAAGGAGGAATTGTGCTCTTTGCTCAGCTTGGACCTCACATCGACGTCCTGCTAAACCGAGTCAGGCGGTGTGAGCTCCTGGATGGAGAGCTGAGCAGAGTGTTTTTCTGAGTGCAGGTAGGGCCCTTGTCCTCACTGAGTCCACGTTACCCAGCACATGAGACCGGCTATGACTGTCTTCGTCAGCGGGGAGAAGCTGCGGCAACCTAGGTTTCAAAAGGTAGAGAGAGAGCAGTGTGACGCCTTGGGCTGTGCATGCAAGAAGTGTTCCGAAGGGCCTACAATGCAGCTTGTGGCTCAGCAGACAGAGAGGAGACGTGGGGGGGATCCGTGTGGTAGCATGGGAAACAGTACGAGAGCAAGAGTGCTTGGAGTCCTGAAAGATATCCTCGCTTTCCATTGAAGCACAACAACGGTGGAGACCTCATGGAAACCGAGGCACGCAGAGCTTACCGGGTGGAAACTTAGGAACTACCCTGAGGCTCAGTGTGGCCTTGCGCTTTCCCAGGAGGAACGAGGTCTGCGGGATTAACTCTTCTCCAACCTGGCAGGAACCCGGTTTCTCGGGGGAAAGTGCTCGTTTGCTACGCAAGCGTACCTATTGAGGTTAGAACCTGGGCAACTTCAAGGTTTGGCAAGCAGCCCCTGAGACACTAGAATCCAAGCTTCCAAAGGGAAAAGGCTGCTTTTGTCGGCAGAGCCACCTACTCTTGTTAGCACCCAGCATAAGGACCTGCAGGATGGGAGCTGCGAAGGGAAACAAACGGGACCCACTGGGCACCTGAGAAGCTCCCCTCGACACTTGCAAGCAGCCTGTTTCTCTGGGGGAACATACTCGTTTCCTCCCCGGGCGTGCCTGCAGTGAGTAGAAGCCTGGCCTTCCTAGGGTTTCACAAGCAGCTCCGAGGCTACAGGAATCCACATTTCCAAAGGGGAAAAGACTGCTTTTCGAAGCAGGGCCACCTATCCTAGTTCACAGCAAACATGAGTCCCTGCAGGAGTGGAGCTGCCGAGGGAGAGCATGGCGAAACCCTGGGAACTTCGCTAAGTACCTTTTACTGTGCAGGCTTCAAAGTGTGGCAAGATCCCTGAAGGAGGGCTGGCCTGAGCGAGGCCTTGTTGGCACTACGTCTTCCGGGGCCTAGCAGGGTAAAGGAGGAATTGTGCTCTTTGCTCAGCTTGGACCTCACATCGACGTCCTGCTAAACCGAGTCAGGCGGTGTGAGCTCCTGGAGGGAGAGCTGAGCAGAGTGTTTTTCTGAGTGCAAGTAGGGCCCTTGTCCTCACTGAGTCCATGTTACCCAGCACATGAGACCGGCTCTGACTGTCTTCGTGAGCTGGGAGAAGCTGCGGCAACCTAGGTTTCAAAAGGTAGGGAGAGAGCAGTGTGACGCCTTGGGCTGTGCATGCAAGAAGTGTTCCGAAGGGCCTACAATGCAGCTTGTGGCTCAGCAGACAGAGAGGAGACGTGGGGGGGATCCGTGTGGTAGCATGGGAAACTGTACGGAGGCAAGGGTGCTTGGAGTCCTGAAAGCTATCCTCGCTTTCCATTGAAGCACAACAACGGTGGAGACCTCATGGAAACCGAGGCACGAAGAGCTTACCGGGTGGAAACTTAGGCACTACCCTGAGGCTCAGTGTGGCCTTGCGCTTTCCCAGGAGGAACGAGGTCTGCGGGATTAACTCTTCTCCAACGTGGCAGGAACCCGGTTTCTCGGGGGAAAGTGCTCGTTTGCTAAGCAAGCGTACCTACGGAGGTTAGAACCTGGGCAACTTCAAGGTTTGGCAAGCAGCCCCTTAGACACTAGAATCCAAGCTTCCAAAGGGAAAAGGCTGCTTTTGTTGGCAGAGCCACCTACTCTTGTTAGCACCCAGCATAAGGACCTGCAGGATGGGAGCTGCGAAGGGAAACAAACGGGACCGACTGGGCACCTGAGAAGCTCCCCTCGACACTTGCAAGCAGCCTGTTTCTCTGGGGGAACATACTCGTTTCCTCCCCGGGCGTGCCTGCAGTGAGTAGAAGCCTGGCCTTCCTAGGGTTTCACAAGCAGCTCCGAGGCTACAGGAATCCACATTTCCAAAGGGGAAAAGACTGCTTTTCGAAGCAGGGCCACCTATCCTAGTTCACAGCAAACATGAGTCCCTGCAGGAGTGGAGCTGCCGAGGGAGAGCATGACGAAACCCTGGGAACTTCGCTAAGTACCTTTTACTGTGCAGGCTTCAAAGTGTGGCAAGATCCCTGAAGGAGGGCTGGCCTGAGCGAGGCCTAGTTGGCACTACCTCTTCCGCGGCCTAGCAGGGTAAAGGAGGAATTGTGCTCTTTGCTCAGCTTGGACCTCACATCGACGTCCTGCTAAACCGAGTCAGGCGGTGTGAGCTCCTGGATGGAGAGCTGAGCAGAGTGTTTTTCTGAGTGCAGGTAGGGCCCTTGTCCTCACTGAGTCCACGGTACCCAGTACATGAGACCGGCTGTGACTTTTTTCCTGAGCTGGGAGAAGCTGCGGCAACCTAGGTTTCAAAAGGTAGAGAGAGAGCAGTGTGACGCCTTGGGCTGTGCATGCAAGAAGTGTTCCGAAGGGCCTACACGGCTGCTTGTGGCTCAGCAGACAGAGAGGAGACGTCGGGGGGATCCGTGTGGTAGCATGGGAAACGGTACGGAGGCAAGAGTGCTTGGAGTCCTGAAAGCTATCCTCGCTTTCCATTGAAACACAACAACGGTGGAGACCTCATGGAAACGGAGGCACGCAGAGCTTACCGGGTGGAAACTTAGGCACTACCCTGAGGCTCAGTGTGGCCTTGCGCTTTCCCAGGAGGAACGAGGTCTGCGGGATTAACTCTTCTCCAACGTGGCAGGAACCCGGTTTCTCGGGGGAAAGTGCTCGTTTGCTACGCAAGCGTACCTACGGAGGTTAGAACCTGGGCAACTTCAAGGTTTGGCAAGCAGCCCCTGAGACACTAGAATCCAAGCTTCCAAAGGGAAAAGGCTGCTTTTGTCGGCAGAGCCACCTACTCTTGTTAGCACCCAGCATAAGGACCTGCAGGATGGGAGCTGCGAAGGGAAACAAACGGGACCCACTGGGCACCTGAGAAGCTCCCCTCGACACTTGCAAGCAGCCTGTTTCTCTGGGGGAACATACTCGTTTCCTTCCCGGGGGTGCCTGCAGTGACTAGCAGCTGGGCCTTCCTAGGGTTTCGCAAACAGCTCCGAGGCTACAAGAATCCTCATTTTCAAAGGGGAAAAGACTGCTTTTCGAAGCAGGGCCACCTATCCTAGTTCACAGCAAACATGAGTCCCTGCAGGAGTGGAGCTGCCGAGGGAGAGCATGGCGAAACCCTGGGAACTTCGCTAAGTACCTTTTACTGTGCAGGCTTCAAAGTGTGGCAAGATCCCTGAAGGAGGGCTGGCCTGAGCGAGGCCTTGTTGGCACTACGTCTTCCGGGGCCTAGCAGGGTAAAGGAGGAATTGTGCTCTTTGCTCAGCTTGGACCTCACATCGACGTCCTGCTAAACCGAGTAAGGCGGTGTGAGTTCCTGGAGGGAGAGCTGAGCAGAGTGTTTTTCTGAGTGCAAGTAGGGCCCTTGTCCTCACTGAGTCCATGTTACCCAGCACATGAGACCGGCTCTGACTGTCTTCGTGAGCTGGGAGAAGCTGCGGCAACCTAGGTTTCAAAAGGTAGAGAGAGAGCAGTGTGACGCCTTGGGCTGTGCATGCAAGAAGTGTTCCGAAGGGCCTACAATGCAGCTTGTGGCTCAGCAGACAGAGAGGAGACGTGGGGGGGATCCGTGTGGTAGCATGGGAAACAGTACGAGAGCAAGAGTGCTTGGAGTCCTGAAAGCTATCCTCGCTTTCCATTGAAACACAACAACGGTGGAGACCTCATGGAAACCGAGGCACGCAGAGCTTACCGGGTGGAAACTTAGGAACTACCCTGAGGCTCAGTGTGGCCTTGCGCTTTCCCAGGAGGAACGAGGTCTGCGGGATTAACTCTTCTCCAACCTGGCAGGAACCCGGTTTCTCGGGGGAAAGTGCTCGTTTGCTACGCAAGCGTACCTATTGAGGTTAGAACCTGGGCAACTTCAAGGTTTGGCAAGCAGCCCCTGAGACACTAGAATCCAAGCTTCCAAAGGGAAAAGGCTGCTTTTGTCGGCAGAGCCACCTACTCTTGTTAGCACCCAGCATAAGGACCTGCAGGATGGGAGCTGCGAAGGGAAACAAACGGGACCCACTGGGCACCTGAGAAGCTCCCCTCGACACTTGCAAGCAGCCTGTTTCTCTGGGGGAACATACTCGTTTCCTCCCCGGGCGTGCCTGCAGTGACTAGAAGCTGGGCCTTCCTAGGGTTTCGCAAACAGCTCCGAGGCTACAAGAATCCGCATTTTCAAAGGGGAAAAGACTGCTTTTCGAAGCAGGGCCACCTATCCTAGTTCACAGCAAACATGAGTCCCTGCAGGAGTGGAGCTGCCGAGGGAGAGCATGACGAAACCCTGGGAACTTCGCTAAGTACCTTTTACTGTGCAGGCTTCAAAGTGTGGCAAGATCCCTGAAGGAGGGCTGGCCTGAGCGAGGCCTAGTTGGCACTACCTCTTCCGCGGCCTAGCAGGGTAAAGGAGGAATTGTGCTCTTTGCTCAGCTTGGACCTCACATCGACGTCCTGCTAAACCGAGTCAGGCGGTGTGAGCTCCTGGATGGAGAGCTGAGCAGAGTGTTTTTCTGAGTGCAGGTAGGGCCCTTGTCCTCACTGAGTCCACGGTACCCAGTACATGAGACCGGCTCTGACTTTCTTCCTGAGCTGGGAGAAGCTGCGGCAACCTAGGTTTCAAAAGGTAGAGAGAGAGCAGTGTGACGCCTTGGGCTGTGCATGCAAGAAGTGTTCCGAAGGGCCTACACGGCTGCTTGTGGCTCAGCAGACAGAGAGGAGACGTGGGGGGGATCCGTGTGGTAGCATGGGAAACGGTACGGAGGCAAGAGTGCTTGGAGTCCTGAAAGCTATCCTCGCTTTCCATTGAAACACAACAACGGTGGAGACCTCATGGAAACGGAGGCACGCAGAGCTTACCGGGTGGAAACTTAGGCACTACCCTGAGGCTCAGTGTGGCCTTGCGCTTTCCCAGGAGGAACGAGGTCTGCGGGATTAACTCTTCTCCAACGTGGCAGGAACCCGGTTTCTCGGGGGAAAGTGCTCGTTTGCTACGCAAGCGTACCTACGGAGGTTAGAACCTGGGCAACTTCAAGGTTTGGCAAGCAGCCCCTGAGACACTAGAATCCAAGCTTCCAAAGGGAAAAGGCTGCTTTTGTCGGCAGAGCCACCTACTCTTGTTAGCACCCAGCATAAGGACCTGCAGGATGGGAGCTGCGAAGGGAAACAAACGGGACCCACTGGGCACCTGAGAAGCTCCCCTCGACACTTGCAAGCAGCCTGTTTCTCTGGGGGAACATACTCGTTTCCTTCCCGGGGGTGCCTGCAGTGACTAGCAGCTGGGCCTTCCTAGGGTTTCGCAAACAGCTCCGAGGCTACAAGAATCCTCATTTTCAAAGGGGAAAAGACTGCTTTTCGAAGCAGGGCCACCTATCCTAGTTCACAGCAAACATGAGTCCCTGCAGGAGTGGAGCTGCCGAGGGAGAGCATGGCGAAACCCTGGGAACTTCGCTAAGTACCTTTTACTGTGCAGGCTTCAAAGTGTGGCAAGATCCCTGAAGGAGGGCTGGCCTGAGCGAGGCCTTGTTGGCACTACGTCTTCCGGGGCCTAGCAGGGTAAAGGAGGAATTGTGCTCTTTGCTCAGCTTGGACCTCACATCGACGTCCTGCTAAACCGAGTAAGGCGGTGTGAGTTCCTGGAGGGAGAGCTGAGCAGAGTGTTTTTCTGAGTGCAAGTAGGGCCCTTGTCCTCACTGAGTCCATGTTACCCAGCACATGAGACCGGCTCTGACTGTCTTCGTGAGCTGGGAGAAGCTGCGGCAACCTAGGTTTCAAAAGGTAGAGAGAGAGCAGTGTGACGCCTTGGGCTGTGCATGCAAGAAGTGTTCCGAAGGGCCTACAATGCAGCTTGTGGCTCAGCAGACAGAGAGGAGACGTGGGGGGGATCCGTGTGGTAGCATGGGAAACAGTACGAGAGCAAGAGTGCTTGGAGTCCTGAAAGCTATCCTCGCTTTCCATTGAAACACAACAACGGTGGAGACCTCATGGAAACCGAGGCACGCAGAGCTTACCGGGTGGAAACTTAGGAACTACCCTGAGGCTCAGTGTGGCCTTGCGCTTTCCCAGGAGGAACGAGGTCTGCGGGATTAACTCTTCTCCAACCTGGCAGGAACCCGGTTTCTCGGGGGAAAGTGCTCGTTTGCTACGCAAGCGTACCTATTGAGGTTAGAACCTGGGCAACTTCAAGGTTTGGCAAGCAGCCCCTGAGACACTAGAATCCAAGCTTCCAAAGGGAAAAGGCTGCTTTTGTCGGCAGAGCCACCTACTCTTGTTAGCACCCAGCATAAGGACCTGCAGGATGGGAGCTGCGAAGGGAAACAAACGGGACCCACTGGGCACCTGAGAAGCTCCCCTCGACACTTGCAAGCAGCCTGTTTCTCTGGGGGAACATACTCGTTTCCTCCCCGGGCGTGCCTGCAGTGACTAGAAGCTGGGCCTTCCTAGGGTTTCGCAAACAGCTCCGAGGCTACAAGAATCCGCATTTTCAAAGGGGAAAAGACTGCTTTTCGAAGCAGGGCCACCTATCCTAGTTCACAGCAAACATGAGTCCCTGCAGGAGTGGAGCTGCCGAGGGAGAGCATGACGAAACCCTGGGAACTTCGCTAAGTACCTTTTACTGTGCAGGCTTCAAAGTGTGGCAAGATCCCTGAAGGAGGGCTGGCCTGAGCGAGGCCTAGTTGGCACTACCTCTTCCGCGGCCTAGCAGGGTAAAGGAGGAATTGTGCTCTTTGCTCAGCTTGGACCTCACATCGACGTCCTGCTAAACCGAGTCAGGCGGTGTGAGCTCCTGGATGGAGAGCTGAGCAGAGTGTTTTTCTGAGTGCAGGTAGGGCCCTTGTCCTCACTGAGTCCACGGTACCCAGTACATGAGACCGGCTCTGACTTTCTTCCTGAGCTGGGAGAAGCTGCGGCAACCTAGGTTTCAAAAGGTAGAGAGAGAGCAGTGTGACGCCTTGGGCTGTGCATGCAAGAAGTGTTCCGAAGGGCCTACACGGCTGCTTGTGGCTCAGCAGACAGAGAGGAGACGTGGGGGGGATCCGTGTGGTAGCATGGGAAACGGTACGGAGGCAAGAGTGCTTGGAGTCCTGAAAGCTATCCTCGCTTTCCATTGAAACACAACAACGGTGGAGACCTCATGGAAACGGAGGCACGCAGAGCTTACCGGGTGGAAACTTAGGCACTACCCTGAGGCTCAGTGTGGCCTTGCGCTTTCCCAGGAGGAACGAGGTCTGCGGGATTTACTCTTCTCCAACGTGGCAGGAACCCGGTTTCTCGGGGGAAAGTGCTCGTTTGCTACGCAAGCGTACCTACGGAGGTTAGAACCTGGGCAACTTCGTTTGGCAAGCAGCCCCTGAGACACTAGAATCCAAGCTTCCAAAGGGAAAAGGCTGCTTTTGTCGGCAGAGCCACCTACTCTTGTTAGCACCCAGCATAAGGACCTGCAGGATGGGAGCTGCGAAGGGAAACAAACGGGACCCACTGGGCACCTGAGAAGCTCCCCTCGACACTTGCAAGCAGCCTGTTTCTCTGGGGGAACATACTCGTTTCCTCCCCGGGCGTGCCTGCAGTGAGTAGAAGCCTGGCCTTCCTAGGGTTTCACAAGCAGCTCCGAGGCTACAGGAATCCACATTTCCAAAGGGGAAAAGACTACTTTTCGAAGCAGGGCCACCTATCCTAGTTCACAGCAAACATGAGTCCCTGCAGGAGTGGAGCTGCCGAGGGAGAGCATGGCGAAACCCTGGGAACTTCGCTAAGTACCTTTTACTGTGCAGGCTTCAAAGTGTGGCAAGATCCCTGAAGGAGGGCTGGCCTGAGCGAGGCCTTGTTGGCACTACGTCTTCCGGGGCCTAGCAGGGTAAAGGAGGAATTGTGCTCTTTGCTCAGCTTGGACCTCACATCGACGTCCTGCTAAACCGAGTCAGGCGGTGTGAGCTCCTGGATGGAGAGCTGAGCAGAGTGTTTTTCTGAGTGCAGGTAGGGCCCTTGTCCTCACTGAGTGCACGTTACCCAGCACATGAGACCGGCTATGACTGTCTTCGTCAGCGGGGAGAAGCTGCGGCAACCTAGGTTTCAAAAGGTAGAGAGAGAGCAGTGTGACGCCTTGGGCTGTGCATGCAAGAAGTGTTCCGAAGGGCCTACAATGCAGCTTGTGGCTCAGCAGACAGAGAGGAGACGTGGGGGGGATCCGTGTGGTAGCATGGGAAACAGTACGAGAGCAAGAGTGCTTGGAGTCCTGAAAGCTATCCTCGCTTTCCATTGAAGCACAACAACGGTGGAGACCTCATGGAAACCGAGGCACGCAGAGCTTACCGGGTGGAAACTTAGGAACTACCCTGAGGCTCAGTGTGGCCTTGCGCTTTCCCAGGAGGAACGAGGTCTGCGGGATTAACTCTTCTCCAACCTGGCAGGAACCCGGTTTCTCGGGGGAAAGTGCTCGTTTGCTACGCAAGCGTACCTATTGAGGTTAGAACCTGGGCAACTTCAAGGTTTGGCAAGCAGCCCCTGAGACACTAGAATCCAAGCTTCCAAAGGGAAAAGGCTGCTTTTGTCGGCAGAGCCACCTACTCTTGTTAGCACCCAGCATAAGGACCTGCAGGATGGGAGCTGCGAAGGGAAACAAACGGGACCCACTGGGCACCTGAGAAGCTCCCCTCGACACTTGCAAGCAGCCTGTTTCTCTGGGGGAACATACTCGTTTCCTCCCCGGGCGTGCCTGCAGTGACTAGAAGCCTGGCCTTCCTAGGGTTTCGCAAGCAGCTCCGAGGCTACAAGAATCCACATTTCCAAAGGGGAAAAGACTGCTTTTCGAGGCAGGGCCACCTATCCTAGTTCACAGCAAACATGAGTCCCTGCAGGAGTGGAGCTGCCGAGGGGGAGCATGGCGAAACCCTGGAAACTTCGCTAAGTACCTTTTACAGTGCAGGCTTCAAAGTGTGGCAAGATCCCTGAAGGAGGGCTGGCCTGAGCGAGGCCTAGTTGGCACTACCTCTTCCGGGGCCTTGCAGGGTAAAGGAGGAATTGTGCTCTTTGCTCAGCTTGGACCTCACATCGACGTCCTGCTAAACCGAGTCAGGCGGTGTGACCGCCTGGATGGAGAGCTGAGCAGAGTGTTTTTCTGAGTGCAGGTAGGGCCCTTGTCCTCACTGAGTCCACGGTACCCAGTACATGAGACCGGCTCTGACTTTCTTCCTGAGCTGGGAGAAGCTGCGGCAACCTAGGTTTCAAAAGGTAGAGAGAGAGCAGTGTGACGCCTTGGGCTGTGCATGCAAGAAGTGTTCCGAAGGGCCTACACGGCTGCTTGTGGCTCAGCAGACAGAGAGGAGACGTGGGGGGGATCCGTGTGGTAGCATGGGAAACGGTACGGAGGCAAGAGTGCTTGGAGTCCTGAAAGCTATCCTCGCTTTCCACTGAAACACAACAACGGTGGAGACCTCATGGAAACGGAGGCACGCAGAGCTTACCGGGTGGAAACTTAGGCACTACCCTGAGGCTCAGTGTGGCCTTGCGCTTTCCCAGGAGGAACGAGGTCTGCGGGATTAACTCTTCTCCAACGTGGCAGGAACCCGGTTTCTCGGGGGAAAGTGCTCGTTTGCTACGCAAGCGTACCTACGGAGGTTAGAACCTGGGCAACATCAAGGTTTGGCAAGCAGCCCCTGAGACACTAGAATCCAAGCTTCCAAAGGGAAAAGGCTGCTTTTGTCGGCAGAGCCACCTACTCTTGTTAGCACCCAGCATAAGGACCTGCAGGATGGGAGCTGCGAAGGGAAACAAACGGGACCCACTGGGCACCTGAGAAGCTCCCCTCGACACTTGCAAGCAGCCTGTTTCTCTGGGGGAACATACTCGTTTCCTCCCCGGGCGTGCCTGCAGTGACTAGAAGCTGGGCCTTCCTAGGGTTTCGCAAACAGCTCCGAGGCTACAAGAATCCGCATTTTCAAAGGGGAAAAGACTGCTTTTCGAAGCAGGGCCACCTATCCTAGTTCACAGCAAACATGAGTCCCTGCAGGAGTGGAGCTGCCGAGGGGGAGCATGGCGAAACCCTGGGAACTTCGCTAAGTACCTTTTACTGTGCAGGCTTCAAAGTGTGGCAAGATCCCTGAAGGAGGGCTGGCCTGAGCGAGGCCTAGTTGGCACTACCTCTTCCGCGGCCTAGCAGGGTAAAGGAGGAATTGTGCTCTTTGCTCAGCTTGGACCTCACATCGACGTCCTGCTAAACCGAGTCAGGCGGTGTGAGCTCCTGGATGGAGAGCTGAGCAGAGTGTTTTTCTGAGTGCAGGTAGGGCCCTTGTCCTCACTGAGTCCACGGTACCCAGTACATGAGACCGGCTCTGACTTTCTTCCTGAGCTGGGAGAAGCTGCGGCAACCTAGGTTTCAAAAGGTAGAGAGAGAGCAGTGTGACGCCTTGGGCTGTGCATGCAAGAAGTGTTCCGAAGGGCCTACACGGCTGCTTGTGGCTCAGCAGACAGAGAGGAGACGTGGGGGGGATCCGTGTGGTAGCATGGGAAACGGTACGGAGGCAAGAGTGCTTGGAGTCCTGAAAGCTATCCTCGCTTTCCATTGAAACACAACAACGGTGGAGACCTCATGGAAACGGAGGCACGCAGAGCTTACCGGGTGGAAACTTAGGCACTACCCTGAGGCTCAGTGTGGCCTTGCGCTTTCCCAGGAGGAACGAGGTCTGCGGGATTAACTCTTCTCCAACGTGGCAGGAACCCGGTTTCTCGGGGGAAAGTGCTCGTTTGCTACGCAAGCGTACCTACGGAGGTTAGAACCTGGGCAACTTCAAGGTTTGGCAAGCAGCCCCTGAGACACTAGAATCCAAGCTTCCAAAGGGAAAAGGCTGCTTTTGTCGGCAGAGCCACCTACTCTTGTTAGCACCCAGCATAAGGACCTGCAGGATGGGAGCTGCGAAGGGAAACAAACGGGACCCACTGGGCACCTGAGAAGCTCCCCTCGACACTTGCAAGCAGCCTGTTTCTCTGGGGGAACATACTCGTTTCCTCCCCGGGCGTGCCTGCAGTGACTAGAAGCCTGGCCTTCCTAGGGTTTCACAAGCAGCTCCGAGGCTACAGGAATCCACATTTCCAAAGGGGAAAAGACTACTTTTCGAAGCAGGGCCACCTATCCTAGTTCACAGCAAACATGAGTCCCTGCAGGAGTGGAGCTGCCGAGGGAGAGCATGGCGAAACCCTGGGAACTTCGCTAAGTACCTTTTACTGTGCAGGCTTCAAAGTGTGGCAAGATCCCTGAAGGAGGGCTGGCCTGAGCGAGGCCTTGTTGGCACTACGTCTTCCCGGGCCTAGCAGGGTAAAGGAGGAATTGTGCTCTTTGCTCAGCTTGGACCTCACATCGACGTCCTGCTAAACCGAGTCAGGCGGTGTGAGCTCCTGGATGGAGAGCTGAGCAGAGTGTTTTTCTGAGTGCAGGTAGGGCCCTTGTCCTCACTGAGTCCACGTTACCCAGCACATGAGACCGGCTATGACTGTCTTCGTCAGCGGGGAGAAGCTGCGGCAACCTAGGTTTCAAAAGGTAGAGAGAGAGCAGTGTGACGCCTTGGGCTGTGCATGCAAGAAGTGTTCCGAAGGGCCTACAATGCAGCTTGTGGCTCAGCAGACAGAGAGGAGACGTGGGGGGGATCCGTGTGGTAGCATGGGAAACAGTACGAGAGCAAGAGTGCTTGGAGTCCTGAAAGCTATCCTCGCTTTCCATTGAAGCACAACAACGGTGGAGACCTCATGGAAACCGAGGCACGCAGAGCTTACCGGGTGGAAACTTAGGAACTACCCTGAGGCTCAGTGTGGCCTTGCGCTTTCCCAGGAGGAACGAGGTCTGCGGGATTAACTCTTCTCCAACCTGGCAGGAACCCGGTTTCTCGGGGGAAAGTGCTCGTTTGCTACGCAAGCGTACCTATTGAGGTTAGAACCTGGGCAACTTCAAGGTTTGGCAAGCAGCCCCTGAGACACTAGAATCCAAGCTTCCAAAGGGAAAAGGCTGCTTTTGTCGGCAGAGCCACCTACTCTTGTTAGCACCCAGCATAAGGACCTGCAGGATGGGAGCTGCGAAGGGAAACAAACGGGACCCACTGGGCACCTGAGAAGCTCCCCTCGACACTTGCAAGCAGCCTGTTTCTCTGGGGGAACATACTCGTTTCCTCCCCGGGCGTGCCTGCAGTGACTAGAAGCTGGGCCTTCCTAGGGTTTCGCAAACAGCTCCGAGGCTACAAGAATCCGCATTTTCAAAGGGGAAAAGACTGCTTTTCGAAGCAGGGCCACCTATCCTAGTTCACAGCAAACATGAGTCCCTGCAGGAGTGGAGCTGCCGAGGGAGAGCATGACGAAACCCTGGGAACTTCGCTAAGTACCTTTTACTGTGCAGGCTTCAAAGTGTGGCAAGATCCCTGAAGGAGGGCTGGCCTGAGCGAGGCCTAGTTGGCACTACCTCTTCCGCGGCCTAGCAGGGTAAAGGAGGAATTGTGCTCTTTGCTCAGCTTGGACCTCACATCGACGTCCTGCTAAACCGAGTCAGGCGGTGTGAGCTCCTGGATGGAGAGCTGAGCAGAGTGTTTTTCTGAGTGCAGGTAGGGCCCTTGTCCTCACTGAGTCCACGGTACCCAGTACATGAGACCGGCTCTGACTTTCTTCCTGAGCTGGGAGAAGCTGCGGCAACCTAGGTTTCAAAAGGTAGAGAGAGAGCAGTGTGACGCCTTGGGCTGTGCATGCAAGAAGTGTTCCGAAGGGCCTACACGGCTGCTTGTGGCTCAGCAGACAGAGAGGAGACGTGGGGGGGATCCGTGTGGTAGCATGGGAAACGGTACGGAGGCAAGAGTGCTTGGAGTCCTGAAAGCTATCCTCGCTTTCCATTGAAACACAACAACGGTGGAGACCTCATGGAAACGGAGGCACGCAGAGCTTACCGGGTGGAAACTTAGGCACTACCCTGAGGCTCAGTGTGGCCTTGCGCTTTCCCAGGAGGAACGAGGTCTGCGGGATTAACTCTTCTCCAACGTGGCAGGAACCCGGTTTCTCGGGGGAAAGTGCTCGTTTGCTACGCAAGCGTACCTACGGAGGTTAGAACCTGGGCAACTTCAAGGTTTGGCAAGCAGCCCCTGAGACACTAGAATCCAAGCTTCCAAAGGGAAAAGGCTGCTTTTGTCGGCAGAGCCACCTACTCTTGTTAGCACCCAGCATAAGGACCTGCAGGATGGGAGCTGCGAAGGGAAACAAACGGGACCCACTGGGCACCTGAGAAGCTCCCCTCGACACTTGCAAGCAGCCTGTTTCTCTGGGGGAACATACTCGTTTCCTCCCCGGGCGTGCCTGCAGTGAGTAGAAGCCTGGCCTTCCTAGGGTTTCACAAGCAGCTCCGAGGCTACAGGAATCCACATTTCCAAAGGGGAAAAGACTACTTTTCGAAGCAGGGCCACCTATCCTAGTTCACAGCAAACATGAGTCCCTGCAGGAGTGGAGCTGCCGAGGGAGAGCATGGCGAAACCCTGGGAACTTCGCTAAGTACCTTTTACTGTGCAGGCTTCAAAGTGTGGCAAGATCCCTGAAGGAGGGCTGGCCTGAGCGAGGCCTTGTTGGCACTACGTCTTCCGGGGCCTAGCAGGGTAAAGGAGGAATTGTGCTCTTTGCTCAGCTTGGACCTCACATCGACGTCCTGCTAAACCGAGTCAGGCGGTGTGAGCTCCTGGATGGAGAGCTGAGCAGAGTGTTTTTCTGAGTGCAGGTAGGGCCCTTGTCCTCACTGAGTCCACGTTACCCAGCACATGAGACCGGCTATGACTGTCTTCGTCAGCGGGGAGAAGCTGCGGCAACCTAGGTTTCAAAAGGTAGAGAGAGAGCAGTGTGACGCCTTGGGCTGTGCATGCAAGAAGTGTTCCGAAGGGCCTACAATGCAGCTTGTGGCTCAGCAGACAGAGAGGAGACGTGGGGGGGATCCGTGTGGTAGCATGGGAAACAGTACGAGAGCAAGAGTGCTTGGAGTCCTGAAAGATATCCTCGCTTTCCATTGAAGCACAACAACGGTGGAGACCTCATGGAAACCGAGGCACGCAGAGCTTACCGGGTGGAAACTTAGGAACTACCCTGAGGCTCAATGTGGCCTTGCGCTTTCCCAGGAGGAACGAGGTCTGCGGGATTAACTCTTCTCCAACCTGGCAGGAACCCGGTTTCTCGGGGGAAAGTGCTCGTTTGCTACGCAAGCGTACCTATTGAGGTTAGAACCTGGGCAACTTCAAGGTTTGGCAAGCAGCCCCTGAGACACTAGAATCCAAGCTTCCAAAGGGAAAAGGCTGCTTTTGTCGGCAGAGCCACCTACTCTTGTTAGCACCCAGCATAAGGACCTGCAGGATGGGAGCTGCGAAGGGAAACAAACGGGACCCACTGGGCACCTGAGAAGCTCCCCTCGACACTTGCAAGCAGCCTGTTTCTCTGGGGGAACATACTCGTTTCCTCCCCGGGCGTGCCTGCAGTGAGTAGAAGCCTGGCCTTCCTAGGGTTTCACAAGCAGCTCCGAGGCTACAGGAATCCACATTTCCAAAGGGGAAAAGACTGCTTTTCGAAGCAGGGCCACCTATCCTAGTTCACAGCAAACATGAGTCCCTGCAGGAGTGGAGCTGCCGAGGGAGAGCATGGCGAAACCCTGGGAACTTCGCTAAGTACCTTTTACTGTGCAGGCTTCAAAGTGTGGCAAGATCCCTGAAGGAGGGCTGGCCTGAGCGAGGCCTTGTTGGCACTACGTCTTCCGGGGCCTAGCAGGGTAAAGGAGGAATTGTGCTCTTTGCTCAGCTTGGACCTCACATCGACGTCCTGCTAAACCGAGTCAGGCGGTGTGAGCTCCTGGAGGGAGAGCTGAGCAGAGTGTTTTTCTGAGTGCAAGTAGGGCCCTTGTCCTCACTGAGTCCATGTTACCCAGCACATGAGACCGGCTCTGACTGTCTTCGTGAGCTGGGAGAAGCTGCGGCAACCTAGGTTTCAAAAGGTAGGGAGAGAGCAGTGTGACGCCTTGGGCTGTGCATGCAAGAAGTGTTCCGAAGGGCCTACAATGCAGCTTGTGGCTCAGCAGACAGAGAGGAGACGTGTGGGGGATCCGTGTGGTAGCATGGGAAACTGTACGGAGGCAAGGGTGCTTGGAGTCCTGAAAGCTATCCTCGCTTTCCATTGAAGCACAACAACGGTGGAGACCTCATGGAAAACGAGGCACGAAGAGCTTACCGGGTGGAAACTTAGGCACTACCCTGAGGCTCAGTGTGGCCTTGCGCTTTCCCAGGAGGAACGAGGTCTGCGGGATTAACTCTTCTCCAACGTGGCAGGAACCCGGTTTCTCGGGGGAAAGTGCTCGTTTGCTAAGCAAGCGTACCTCCGGAGGTTAGAACCTGGGCAACTTCAAGGTTTGGCAAGCAGCCCCTTAGACACTAGAATCCAAGCTTCCAAAGGGAAAAGGCTGCTTTTTTTGGCAGAGCCACCTACTCTTGTTAGCACCCAGCATAAGTACCTGCAGGATGGGAGCTGCGAAGGGAAACAAACGGGACCCACTGGGCACCTGAGAAGCTCCCCTCGACACTTGCAAGCAGCCTGTTTCTCTGGGGGAACATACTCGTTTCCTCCCCGGGCGTGCCTGCAGTGACTAGAAGCTGGGCCTTCCTAGGGTTTCGCAAACAGCTCCGAGGCTACAAGAATCCGCATTTTCAAAGGGGAAAAGACTGCTTTTCGAAGCAGGGCCACCTATCCTAGTTCACAGCAAACATGAGTCCCTGCAGGAGTGGAGCTGCCGAGGGAGAGCATGACGAAACCCTGGGAACTTCGCTAAGTACCTTTTACTGTGCAGGCTTCAAAGTGTGGCAAGATCCCTGAAGGAGGGCTGGCCTGAGCGAGGCCTAGTTGGCACTACCTCTTCCGTGGCCTAGCAGGGTAAAGGAGGAATTGTGCTCTTTGCTCAGCTTGGACCTCACATCGACGTCCTGCTAAACCGAGTCCGGCGGTGTGAGCTCCTGGATGGAGAGCTGAGCAGAGTGTTTTTCTGAGTGCAGGTAGGGCCCTTGTCCTCACTGAGTCCACGTTACCCAGCACATGAGACCGGCTCTGACTGTCTTCGTCAGCGGGGAGAAGCTGCGGCAACCTAGGTTTCAAAAGGTAGAGAGAGAGCAGTGTGACGCCTTGGGCTGTGCATGCAAGAAGTGTTCCGAAGGGCCTACAATGCAGCTTGTGGCTCAGCAGACAGAGAGGAGACGTGTGGGGGATCCGTGTGGTAGCATGGGAAGCAGTACGAGAGCAAGAGTGCTTGGAGTCCTGAAAGCTATCCTCGCTTTCCATTGAAGCACAACAACGGTGGAGACCTCATGGAAACCGAGGCACGAAGAGCTTACCGGGTGGAAACTTAGGCACTACCCTGAGGCTCAGTGTGGCCTTGCGCTTTCCCAGGAGGAACGAGGTCTGCGGGATTAACTCTTCTCCAACGTGGCAGGAACCCGGTTTCTCGGGGGAAAGTGCTCGTTTGCTAAGCAAGCGTACCTACGGAGGTTAGAACCTGGGCAACTTCAAGGTTTGGCAAGCAGCCCCTTAGACACTAGAATCCAAGCTTCCAAAGGGAAAAGGCTGCTTTTGTTGGCAGAGCCACCTACTCTTGTTAGCACCCAGCATAAGGACCTGCAGGATGGGAGCTGCGAAGGGAAACAAACGGGACCGACTGGGCACCTGAGAAGCTCCCCTCGACACTTGCAAGCAGCCTGTTTCTCTGGGGGAACATACTCGTTTCCTCCCCGGGCGTGCCTGCAGTGAGTAGAAGCCTGGCCTTCCTAGGGTTTCACAAGCAGCTCCGAGGCTACAGGAATCCACATTTCCAAAGGGGAAAAGACTGCTTTTCGAAGCAGGGCCACCTATCCTAGTTCACAGCAAACATGAGTCCCTGCAGGAGTGGAGCTGCCGAGGGAGAGCATGACGAAACCCTGGGAACTTCGCTAAGTACCTTTTACTGTGCAGGCTTCAAAGTGTGGCAAGATCCCTGAAGGAGGGCTGGCCTGAGCGAGGCCTAGTTGGCACTACCTCTTCCGCGGCCTAGCAGGGTAAAGGAGGAATTGTGCTCTTTGCTCAGCTTTGACCTCACATCGACGTCCTGCTAAACCGAGTCAGGCGGTGTGAGCTCCTGGATGGAGAGCTGAGCAGAGTGTTTTTCTGAGTGCAGGTAGGGCCCTTGTCCTCACTGAGTCCACGGTACCCAGTACATGAGACCGGCTGTGACTTTTTTCCTGAGCTGGGAGAAGCTGCGGCAACCTAGGTTTCAAAAGGTAGAGAGAGAGCAGTGTGACGCCTTGGGCTGTGCATGCAAGAAGTGTTCCGAAGGGCCTACACGGCTGCTTGTGGCTCAGCAGACAGAGAGGAGACGTCGGGGGGATCCGTGTGGTAGCATGGGAAACGGTACGGAGGCAAGAGTGCTTGGAGTCCTGAAAGCTATCCTCGCTTTCCATTGAAACACAACAACGGTGGAGACCTCATGGAAACGGAGGCACGCAGAGCTTACCGGGTGGAAACTTAGGCACTACCCTGAGGCTCAGTGTGGCCTTGCGCTTTCCCAGGAGGAACGAGGTCTGCGGGATTAACTCTTCTCCAACGTGGCAGGAACCCGGTTTCTCGGGGGAAAGTGCTCGTTTGCTACGCAAGCGTACCTACGGAGGTTAGAACCTGGGCAACTTCAAGGTTTGGCAAGCAGCCCCTGAGACACTAGAATCCAAGCTTCCAAAGGGAAAAGGCTGCTTTTGTCGGCAGAGCCACCTACTCTTGTTAGCACCCAGCATAAGGACCTGCAGGATGGGAGCTGCGAAAGGAAACAAACGGGACCCACTGGGCACCTGAGAAGCTCCCCTCGACACTTGCAAGCAGCCTGTTTCTCTGGGGGAACATACTCGTTTCCTTCCCGGGCGTGCCTGCAGTGACTAGCAGCTGGGCCTTCCTAGGGTTTCGCAAACAGCTCCGAGGCTACAAGAATCCTCATTTTCAAAGGGGAAAAGACTGCTTTTCGAAGCAGGGCCACCTATCCTAGTTCACAGCAAACATGAGTCCCTGCAGGAGTGGAGCTGCCGAGGGAGAGCATGGCGAAACCCTGGGAACTTCGCTAAGTACCTTTTACTGTGCAGGCTTCAAAGTGTGGCAAGATCCCTGAAGGAGGGCTGGCCTGAGCGAGGCCTTGTTGGCACTACGTCTTCCGGGGCCTAGCAGGGTAAAGGAGGAATTGTGCTCTTTGCTCAGCTTGGACCTCACATCGACGTCCTGCTAAACCGAGTCAGGCGGTGTGAGCTCCTGGAGGGAGAGCTGAGCAGAGTGTTTTTCTGAGTGCAAGTAGGGCCCTTGTCCTCACTGAGTCCATGTTACCCAGCACATGAGACCGGCTCTGACTGTCTTCGTGAGCTGGGAGAAGCTGCGGCAACCTAGGTTTCAAAAGGTAGAGAGAGAGCAGTGTGACGCCTTGGGCTGTGCATGCAAGAAGTGTTCCGAAGGGCCTACAATGCAGCTTGTGGCTCAGCAGACAGAGAGGAGACGTGGGGGGGATCCGTGTGGTAGCATGGGAAACAGTACGAGAGCAAGAGTGCTTGGAGTCCTGAAAGCTATCCTCGCTTTCCATTGAAGCACAACAACGGTGGAGACCTCATGGAAACCGAGGCACGCAGAGCTTACCGGGTGGAAACTTAGGAACTACCCTGAGGCTCAGTGTGGCCTTGCGCTTTCCCAGGAGGAACGAGGTCTGCGGGATTAACTCTTCTCCAACCTGGCAGGAACCCGGTTTCTCGGGGGAAAGTGCTCGTTTGCTACGCAAGCGTACCTATTGAGGTTAGAACCTGGGCAACTTCAAGGTTTGGCAAGCAGCCCCTGAGACACTAGAATCCAAGCTTCCAAAGGGAAAAGGCTGCTTTTGTCGGCAGAGCCACCTACTCTTGTTAGCACCCAGCATAAGGACCTGCAGGATGGGAGCTGCGAAGGGAAACAAACGGGACCCACTGGGCACCTGAGAAGCTCCCCTCGACACTTGCAAGCAGCCTGTTTCTCTGGGGGAACATACTCGTTTCCTCCCCGGGCGTGCCTGCAGTGACTAGAAGCTGGGCCTTCCTAGGGTTTCGCAAACAGCTCCGAGGCTACAAGAATCCGCATTTTCAAAGGGGAAAAGACTGCTTTTCGAAGCAGGGCCACCTATCCTAGTTCACAGCAAACATGAGTCCCTGCAGGAGTGGAGCTGCCGAGGGAGAGCATGACGAAACCCTGGGAACTTCGCTAAGTACCTTTTACTGTGCAGGCTTCAAAGTGTGGCAAGATCCCTGAAGGAGGGCTGGCCTGAGCGAGGCCTAGTTGGCACTACCTCTTCCGCGGCCTAGCAGGGTAAAGGAGGAATTGTGCTCTTTGCTCAGCTTGGACCTCACATCGACGTCCTGCTAAACCGAGTCAGGCGGTGTGAGCTCCTGGATGGAGAGCTGAGCAGAGTGTTTTTCTGAGTGCAGGTAGGGCCCTTGTCCTCACTGAGTCCACGGTACCCAGTACATGAGACCGGCTCTGACTTTCTTCCTGAGCTGGGAGAAGCTGCGGCAACCTAGGTTTCAAAAGGTAGAGAGAGAGCAGTGTGACGCCTTGGGCTGTGCATGCAAGAAGTGTTCCGAAGGGCCTACACGGCTGCTTGTGGCTCAGCAGACAGAGAGGAGACGTGGGGGGGATCCGTGTGGTAGCATGGGAAACGGTACGGAGGCAAGAGTGCTTGGAGTCCTGAAAGCTATCCTCGCTTTCCATTGAAACACAACAACGGTGGAGACCTCATGGAAACCGAGGCACGAAGAGCTTACCGGGTGGAAACTTAGGCACTACCCTGAGGCTCAGTGTGGCCTTGCGCTTTCCCAGGAGGAACGAGGTCTGCGGGATTAACTCTTCTCCAACGTGGCAGGAACCCGGTTTCTCGGGGGAAAGTGCTCGTTTGCTACGCAAGCGTACCTACGGAGGTTAGAACCTGGGCAACTTCAAGGTTTGGCAAGCAGCCCCTGAGACACTAGAATCCAAGCTTCCAAAGGGAAAAGGCTGCTTTTGTCGGCAGAGCCACCTACTCTTGTTAGCACCCAGCATAAGGACCTGCAGGATGGGAGCTGCGAAGGGAAACAAACGGGACCCACTGGGCACCTGAGAAGCTCCCCTCGACACTTGCAAGCAGCCTGTTTCTCTGGGGGAACATACTCGTTTCCTCCCCGGGCGTGCCTGCAGTGAGTAGAAGCCTGGCCTTCCTAGGGTTTCACAAGCAGCTCCGAGGCTACAGGAATCCACATTTCCAAAGGGGAAAAGACTACTTTTCGAAGCAGGGCCACCTATCCTAGTTCACAGCAAACATGAGTCCCTGCAGGAGTGGAGCTGCCGAGGGAGAGCATGGCGAAACCCTGGGAACTTCGCTAAGTACCTTTTACTGTGCAGGCTTCAAAGTGTGGCAAGATCCCTGAAGGAGGGCTGGCCTGAGCGAGGCCTTGTTGGCACTACGTCTTCCGGGGCCTAGCAGGGTAAAGGAGGAATTGTGCTCTTTGCTCAGCTTGGACCTCACATCGACGTCCTGCTAAACCGAGTCAGGCGGTGTGAGCTCCTGGAGGGAGAGCTGAGCAGAGTGTTTTTCTGAGTGCAAGTAGGGCCCTTGTCCTCACTGAGTCCATGTTACCCAGCACATGAGACCGGCTCTGACTGTCTTCGTGAGCTGGGAGAAGCTGCGGCAACCTAGGTTTCAAAAGGTAGAGAGAGAGCAGTGTGACGCCTTGGGCTGTGCATGCAAGAAGTGTTCCGAAGGGCCTACAATGCAGCTTGTGGCTCAGCAGACAGAGAGGAGACGTGGGGGGGATCCGTGTGGTAGCATGGGAAACAGTACGAGAGCAAGAGTGCTTGGAGTCCTGAAAGCTATCCTCGCTTTCCATTGAAGCACAACAACGGTGGAGACCTCATGGAAACCGAGGCACGCAGAGCTTACCGGGTGGAAACTTAGGAACTACCCTGAGGCTCAGTGTGGCCTTGCGCTTTCCCAGGAGGAACGAGGTCTGCGGGATTAACTCTTCTCCAACGTGGCAGGAACCCGGTTTCTCGGGGGAAAGTGCTCGTTTGCTACGCAAGCGTACCTATTGAGGTTAGAACCTGGGCAACTTCAAGGTTTGGCAAGCAGCCCCTGAGACACTAGAATCCAAGCTTCCAAAGGGAAAAGGCTGCTTTTGTCGGCAGAGCCACCTACTCTTGTTAGCACCCAGCATAAGGACCTGCAGGATGGGAGCTGCGAAGGGAAACAAACGGGACCCACTGGGCACCTGAGAAGCTCCCCTCGACACTTGCAAGCAGCCTGTTTCTCTGGGGGAACATACTCGTTTCCTCCCCGGGCGTGCCTGCAGTGACTAGAAGCTGGGCCTTCCTAGGGTTTCGCAAACAGCTCCGAGGCTACAAGAATCCGCATTTTCAAAGGGGAAAAGACTGCTTTTCGAAGCAGGGCCACCTATCCTAGTTCACAGCAAACATGAGTCCCTGCAGGAGTGGAGCTGCCGAGGGAGAGCATGACGAAACCCTGGGAACTTCGCTAAGTACCTTTTACTGTGCAGGCTTCAAAGTGTGGCAAGATCCCTGAAGGAGGGCTGGCCTGAGCGAGGCCTAGTTGGCACTACCTCTTCCGCGGCCTAGCAGGGTAAAGGAGGAATTGTGCTCTTTGCTCAGCTTGGACCTCACATCGACGTCCTGCTAAACCGAGTCAGGCGGTGTGAGCTCCTGGATGGAGAGCTGAGCAGAGTGTTTTTCTGAGTGCAGGTAGGGCCCTTGTCCTCACTGAGTCCACGGTACCCAGTACATGAGACCGGCTCTGACTTTCTTCCTGAGCTGGGAGAAGCTGCGGCAACCTAGGTTTCAAAAGGTAGAGAGAGAGCAGTGTGACGCCTTGGGCTGTGCATGCAAGAAGTGTTCCGAAGGGCCTACACGGCTGCTTGTGGCTCAGCAGACAGAGAGGAGACGTGGGGGGGATCCGTGTGGTAGCATGGGAAACGGTACGGAGGCAAGAGTGCTTGGAGTCCTGAAAGCTATCCTCGCTTTCCATTGAAACACAACAACGGTGGAGACCTCATGGAAACCGAGGCACGAAGAGCTTACCGGGTGGAAACTTAGGCACTACCCTGAGGCTCAGTGTGGCCTTGCGCTTTCCCAGGAGGAACGAGGTCTGCGGGATTAACTCTTCTCCAACGTGGCAGGAACCCGGTTTCTCGGGGGAAAGTGCTCGTTTGCTACGCAAGCGTACCTACGGAGGTTAGAACCTGGGCAACTTCAAGGTTTGGCAAGCAGCCCCTGAGACACTAGAATCCAAGCTTCCAAAGGGAAAAGGCTGCTTTTGTCGGCAGAGCCACCTACTCTTGTTAGCACCCAGCATAAGGACCTGCAGGATGGGAGCTGCGAAGGGAAACAAACGGGACCCACTGGGCACCTGAGAAGCTCCCCTCGACACTTGCAAGCAGCCTGTTTCTCTGGGGGAACATACTCGTTTCCTCCCCGGGCGTGCCTGCAGTGAGTAGAAGCCTGGCCTTCCTAGGGTTTCACAAGCAGCTCCGAGGCTACAGGAATCCACATTTCCAAAGGGGAAAAGACTACTTTTCGAAGCAGGGCCACCTATCCTAGTTCACAGCAAACATGAGTCCCTGCAGGAGTGGAGCTGCCGAGGGAGAGCATGGCGAAACCCTGGGAACTTCGCTAAGTACCTTTTACTGTGCAGGCTTCAAAGTGTGGCAAGATCCCTGAAGGAGGGCTGGCCTGAGCGAGGCCTTGTTGGCACTACGTCTTCCGGGGCCTAGCAGGGTAAAGGAGGAATTGTGCTCTTTGCTCAGCTTGGACCTCACATCGACGTCCTGCTAAACCGAGTCAGGCGGTGTGAGCTCCTGGATGGAGAGCTGAGCAGAGTGTTTTTCTGAGTGCAGGTAGGGCCCTTGTCCTCACTGAGTCCACGTTACCCAGCACATGAGACCGGCTATGACTGTCTTCGTCAGCGGGGAGAAGCTGCGGCAACCTAGGTTTCAAAAGGTAGAGAGAGAGCAGTGTGACGCCTTGGGCTGTGCATGCAAGAAGTGTTCCGAAGGGCCTACAATGCAGCTTGTGGCTCAGCAGACAGAGAGGAGACGTGGGGGGGATCCGTGTGGTAGCATGGGAAACAGTACGAGAGCAAGAGTGCTTGGAGTCCTGAAAGATATCCTCGCTTTCCATTGAAGCACAACAACGGTGGAGACCTCATGGAAACCGAGGCACGCAGAGCTTACCGGGTGGAAACTTAGGAACTACCCTGAGGCTCAGTGTGGCCTTGCGCTTTCCCAGGAGGAACGAGGTCTGCGGGATTAACTCTTCTCCAACCTGGCAGGAACCCGGTTTCTCGGGGGAAAGTGCTCGTTTGCTACGCAAGCGTACCTATTGAGGTTAGAACCTGGGCAACTTCAAGGTTTGGCAAGCAGCCCCTGAGACACTAGAATCCAAGCTTCCAAAGGGAAAAGGCTGCTTTTGTCGGCAGAGCCACCTACTCTTGTTAGCACCCAGCATAAGGACCTGCAGGATGGGAGCTGCGAAGGGAAACAAACGGGACCCACTGGGCACCTGAGAAGCTCCCCTCGACACTTGCAAGCAGCCTGTTTCTCTGGGGGAACATACTCGTTTCCTCCCCGGGCGTGCCTGCAGTGAGTAGAAGCCTGGCCTTCCTAGGGTTTCGCAAGCAGCTCCGAGGCTACAAGAATCCACATTTCCAAAGGGGAAAAGACTGCTTTTCGAGGCAGGGCCACCTATCCTAGTTCACAGCAAACATGAGTCCCTGCAGGAGTGGAGCTGCCGAGGGGGAGCATGGCGAAACCCTGGAAACTTCGCTAAGTACCTTTTACAGTTCAGGCTTCAAAGTGTGGCAAGATCCCTGAAGGAGGGCTGGCCTGAGCGAGGCCTACTTGGCACTACCTCTTCCGGGGCCTTGCAGGGTAAAGGAGGAATTGTGCTCTTTGCTCAGCTTGGACCTCACATCGACGTCCTGCTAAACCGAGTCAGGCGGTGTGAGCTCCTGGATGGAGAGCTGAGCAGAGTGTTTTTCTGAGTGCAGGTAGGGCCCTTGTCCTCACTGAGTCCACGGTACCCAGTACATGAGACCGGCTCTGACTTTCTTCCTGAGCTGGGAGAAGCTGCGGCAACCTAGGTTTCAAAAGGTAGAGAGAGAGCAGTGTGACGCCTTGGGCTGTGCATGCAAGAAGTGTTCCGAAGGGCCTACACGGCTGCTTGTGGCTCAGCAGACAGAGAGGAGACGTGGGGGGGGATCCGTGTGGTAGCATGGGAAACGGTACGGAGGCAAGAGTGCTTGGAGTCCTGAAAGCTATCCTCGCTTTCCACTGAAACACAACAACGGTGGAGACCTCATGGAAACGGAGGCACGCAGAGCTTACCGGGTGGAAACTTAGGAACTACCCTGAGGCTCAGTGTGGCCTTGCGCTTTCCCAGGAGGAACGAGGTCTGCGGGATTAACTCTTCTCCAACCTGGCAGGAACCCGGTTTCTCGGGGGAAAGTGCTCGTTTGCTACGCAAGCGTACCTATTGAGGTTAGAACCTGGGCAACTTCAAGGTTTGGCAAGCAGCCCCTGAGACACTAGAATCCAAGCTTCCAAAGGGAAAAGGCTGCTTTTGTCGGCAGAGCCACCTACTCTTGTTAGCACCCAGCATAAGGACCTGCAGGATGGGAGCTGCGAAGGGAAACAAACGGGACCCACTGGGCACCTGAGAAGCTCCCCTCGACACTTGCAAGCAGCCTGTTTCTCTGGGGGAACATACTCGTTTCCTCCCCGGGCGTGCCTGCAGTGACTAGAAGCTGGGCCTTCCTAGGGTTTCGCAAACAGCTCCGAGGCTACAAGAATCCGCATTTTCAAAGGGGAAAAGACTGCTTTTCGAAGCAGGGCCACCTATCCTAGTTCACAGCAAACATGAGTCCCTGCAGGAGTGGAGCTGCCGAGGGAGAGCATGACGAAACCCTGGGAACTTCGCTAAGTACCTTTTACTGTGCAGGCTTCAAAGTGTGGCAAGATCCCTGAAGGAGGGCTGGCCTGAGCGAGGCCTAGTTGGCACTACCTCTTCCGCGGCCTAGCAGGGTAAAGGAGGAATTGTGCTCTTTGCTCAGCTTGGACCTCACATCGACGTCCTGCTAAACCGAGTCAGGCGGTGTGAGCTCCTGGATGGAGAGCTGAGCAGAGTGTTTTTCTGAGTGCAGGTAGGGCCCTTGTCCTCACTGAGTCCACGGTACCCAGTACATGAGACCGGCTCTGACTTTCTTCCTGAGCTGGGAGAAGCTGCGGCAACCTAGGTTTCAAAAGGTAGAGAGAGAGCAGTGTGACGCCTTGGGCTGTGCATGCAAGAAGTGTTCCGAAGGGCCTACACGGCTGCTTGTGGCTCAGCAGACAGAGAGGAGACGTGGGGGGGACCCGTGTGGTAGCATGGGAAACGGTACGGAGGCAAGAGTGCTTGGAGTCCTGAAAGCTATCCTCGCTTTCCATTGAAACACAACAACGGTGGAGACCTCATGGAAACGGAGGCACGCAGAGCTTACCGGGTGGAAACTTAGGCACTACCCTGAGGCTCAGTGTGGCCTTGCGCTTTCCCAGGAGGAACGAGGTCTGCGGGATTTACTCTTCTCCAACGTGGCAGGAACCCGGTTTCTCGGGGGAAAGTGCTCGTTTGCTACGCAAGCGTACCTACGGAGGTTAGAACCTGGGCAACTTCAAGGTTTGGCAAGCAGCCCCTGAGACACTAGAATCCAAGCTTCCAAAGGGAAAAGGCTGCTTTTGTCGGCAGAGCCACCTACTCTTGTTAGCACCCAGCATAAGGACCTGCAGGATGGGAGCTGCGAAGGGAAACAAACGGGACCCACTGGGCACCTGAGAAGCTCCCCTCGACACTTGCAAGCAGCCTGTTTCTCTGGGGGAACATACTCGTTTCCTCCCCGGGCGTGCCTGCAGTGAGTAGAAGCCTGGCCTTCCTAGGGTTTCACAAGCAGCTCCGAGGCTACAGGAATCCACATTTCCAAAGGGGAAAAGACTACTTTTCGAAGCAGGGCCACCTATCCTAGTTCACAGCAAACATGAGTCCCTGCAGGAGTGGAGCTGCCGAGGGAGAGCATGGCGAAACCCTGGGAACTTCGCTAAGTACCTTTTACTGTGCAGGCTTCAAAGTGTGGCAAGATCCCTGAAGGAGGGCTGGCCTGAGCGAGGCCTTGTTGGCACTACGTCTTCCGGGGCCTAGCAGGGTAAAGGAGGAATTGTGCTCTTTGCTCAGCTTGGACCTCACATCGACGTCCTGCTAAACCGAGTCAGGCGGTGTGAGCTCCTGGATGGAGAGCTGAGCAGAGTGTTTTTCTGAGTGCAGGTAGGGCCCTTGTCCTCACTGAGTCCACGTTACCCAGCACATGAGACCGGCTATGACTGTCTTCGTCAGCGGGGAGAAGCTGCGGCAACCTAGGTTTCAAAAGGTAGAGAGAGAGCAGTGTGACGCCTTGGGCTGTGCATGCAAGAAGTGTTCCGAAGGGCCTACAATGCAGCTTGTGGCTCAGCAGACAGAGAGGAGACGTGGGGGGGATCCGTGTGGTAGCATGGGAAACAGTACGAGAGCAAGAGTGCTTGGAGTCCTGAAAGCTATCCTCGCTTTCCATTGAAGCACAACAACGGTGGAGACCTCATGGAAACCGAGGCACGCAGAGCTTACCGGGTGGAAACTTAGGAACTACCCTGAGGCTCAGTGTGGCCTTGCGCTTTCCCAGGAGGAACGAGGTCTGCGGGATTAACTCTTCTCCAACCTGGCAGGAACCCGGTTTCTCGGGGGAAAGTGCTCGTTTGCTACGCAAGCGTACCTATTGAGGTTAGAACCTGGGCAACTTCAAGGTTTGGCAAGCAGCCCCTGAGACACTAGAATCCAAGCTTCCAAAGGGAAAAGGCTGCTTTTGTCGGCAGAGCCACCTACTCTTGTTAGCACCCAGCATAAGGACCTGCAGGATGGGAGCTGCGAAGGGAAACAAACGGGACCCACTGGGCACCTGAGAAGCTCCCCTCGACACTTGCAAGCAGCCTGTTTCTCTGGGGGAACATACTCGTTTCCTCCCCGGGCGTGCCTGCAGTGAGTAGAAGCCTGGCCTTCCTAGGGTTTCGCAAGCAGCTCCGAGGCTACAAGAATCCACATTTCCAAAGGGGAAAAGACTGCTTTTCGAGGCAGGGCCACCTATCCTAGTTCACAGCAAACATGAGTCCCTGCAGGAGTGGAGCTGCCGAGGGGGAGCATGGCGAAACCCTGGAAACTTCGCTAAGTACCTTTTACAGTGCAGGCTTCAAAGTGTGGCAAGATCCCTGAAGGAGGGCTGGCCTGAGCGAGGCCTAGTTGGCACTACCTCTTCCGGGGCCTTGCAGGGTAAAGGAGGAATTGTGCTCTTTGCTCAGCTTGGACCTCACATCGACGTCCTGCTAAACCGAGTCAGGCGGTGTGAGCTCCTGGATGGAGAGCTGAGCAGAGTGTTTTTCTGAGTGCAGGTAGGGCCCTTGTCCTCACTGAGTCCACGTTACCCAGCACATGAGACCGGCTATGACTGTCTTCGTCAGCGGGGAGAAGCTGCGGCAACCTAGGTTTCAAAAGGTAGAGAGAGAGCAGTGTGACGCCTTGGGCTGTGCATGCAAGAAGTGTTCCGAAGGGCCTACAATGCAGCTTGTGGCTCAGCAGACAGAGAGGAGACGTGGGGGGGATCCGTGTGGTAGCATGGGAAACAGTACGAGAGCAAGAGTGCTTGGAGTCCTGAAAGATATCCTCGCTTTCCATTGAAGCACAACAACGGTGGAGACCTCATGGAAACCGAGGCACGCAGAGCTTACCGGGTGGAAACTTAGGAACTACCCTGAGGCTCAGTGTGGCCTTGCGCTTTCCCAGGAGGAACGAGGTCTGCGGGATTAACTCTTCTCCAACCTGGCAGGAACCCGGTTTCTCGGGGGAAAGTGCTCGTTTGCTACGCAAGCGTACCTATTGAGGTTAGAACCTGGGCAACTTCAAGGTTTGGCAAGCAGCCCCTGAGACACTAGAATCCAAGCTTCCAAAGGGAAAAGGCTGCTTTTGTCGGCAGAGCCACCTACTCTTGTTAGCACCCAGCATAAGGACCTGCAGGATGGGAGCTGCGAAGGGAAACAAACGGGACCCACTGGGCACCTGAGAAGCTCCCCTCGACACTTGCAAGCAGCCTGTTTCTCTGGGGGAACATACTCGTTTCCTCCCCGGGCGTGCCTGCAGTGACTAGAAGCCTGGCCTTCCTAGGGTTTCGCAAGCAGCTCCGAGGCTACAAGAATCCACATTTCCAAAGGGGAAAAGACTGCTTTTCGAGGCAGGGCCACCTATCCTAGTTCACAGCAAACATGAGTCCCTGCAGGAGTGGAGCTGCCGAGGGGGAGCATGGCGAAACCCTGGAAACTTCGCTAAGTACCTTTTACAGTGCAGGCTTCAAAGTGTGGCAAGATCCCTGAAGGAGGGCTGGCCTGAGCGAGGCCTAGTTGGCACTACCTCTTCCGGGGCCTTGCAGGGTAAAGGAGGAATTGTGCTCTTTGCTCAGCTTGGACCTCACATCGACGTCCTGCTAAACCGAGTCAGGCGGTGTGACCGCCTGGATGGAGAGCTGAGCAGAGTGTTTTTCTGAGTGCAGGTAGGGCCCTTGTCCTCACTGAGTCCACGGTACCCAGTACATGAGACCGGCTCTGACTTTCTTCCTGAGCTGGGAGAAGCTGCGGCAACCTAGGTTTCAAAAGGTAGAGAGAGAGCAGTGTGACGCCTTGGGCTGTGCATGCAAGAAGTGTTCCGAAGGGCCTACACGGCTGCTTGTGGCTCAGCAGACAGAGAGGAGACGTGGGGGGGATCCGTGTGGTAGCATGGGAAACGGTACGGAGGCAAGAGTGCTTGGAGTCCTGAAAGCTATCCTCGCTTTCCACTGAAACACAACAACGGTGGAGACCTCATGGAAACGGAGGCACGCAGAGCTTACCGGGTGGAAACTTAGGCACTACCCTGAGGCTCAGTGTGGCCTTGCGCTTTCCCAGGAGGAACGAGGTCTGCGGGATTAACTCTTCTCCAACGTGGCAGGAACCCGGTTTCTCGGGGGAAAGTGCTCGTTTGCTACGCAAGCGTACCTACGGAGGTTAGAACCTGGGCAACATCAAGGTTTGGCAAGCAGCCCCTGAGACACTAGAATCCAAGCTTCCAAAGGGAAAAGGCTGCTTTTGTCGGCAGAGCCACCTACTCTTGTTAGCACCCAGCATAAGGACCTGCAGGATGGGAGCTGCGAAGGGAAACAAACGGGACCCACTGGGCACCTGAGAAGCTCCCCTCGACACTTGCAAGCAGCCTGTTTCTCTGGGGGAACATACTCGTTTCCTCCCCGGGCGTGCCTGCAGTGACTAGAAGCTGGGCCTTCCTAGGGTTTCGCAAACAGCTCCGAGGCTACAAGAATCCGCATTTTCAAAGGGGAAAAGACTGCTTTTCGAAGCAGGGCCACCTATCCTAGTTCACAGCAAACATGAGTCCCTGCAGGAGTGGAGCTGCCGAGGGGGAGCATGGCGAAACCCTGGGAACTTCGCTAAGTACCTTTTACTGTGCAGGCTTCAAAGTGTGGCAAGATCCCTGAAGGAGGGCTGGCCTGAGCGAGGCCTAGTTGGCACTACCTCTTCCGCGGCCTAGCAGGGTAAAGGAGGAATTGTGCTCTTTGCTCAGCTTGGACCTCACATCGACGTCCTGCTAAACCGAGTCAGGCGGTGTGAGCTCCTGGATGGAGAGCTGAGCAGAGTGTTTTTCTGAGTGCAGGTAGGGCCCTTGTCCTCACTGAGTCCACGGTACCCAGTACATGAGACCGGCTCTGACTTTCTTCCTGAGCTGGGAGAAGCTGCGGCAACCTAGGTTTCAAAAGGTAGAGAGAGAGCAGTGTGACGCCTTGGGCTGTGCATGCAAGAAGTGTTCCGAAGGGCCTACACGGCTGCTTGTGGCTCAGCAGACAGAGAGGAGACGTGGGGGGGATCCGTGTGGTAGCATGGGAAACGGTACGGAGGCAAGAGTGCTTGGAGTCCTGAAAGCTATCCTCGCTTTCCATTGAAACACAACAACGGTGGAGACCTCATGGAAACGGAGGCACGCAGAGCTTACCGGGTGGAAACTTAGGCACTACCCTGAGGCTCAGTGTGGCCTTGCGCTTTCCCAGGAGGAACGAGGTCTGCGGGATTAACTCTTCTCCAACGTGGCAGGAACCCGGTTTCTCGGGGGAAAGTGCTCGTTTGCTACGCAAGCGTACCTACGGAGGTTAGAACCTGGGCAACTTCAAGGTTTGGCAAGCAGCCCCTGAGACACTAGAATCCAAGCTTCCAAAGGGAAAAGGCTGCTTTTGTCGGCAGAGCCACCTACTCTTGTTAGCACCCAGCATAAGGACCTGCAGGATGGGAGCTGCGAAGGGAAACAAACGGGACCCACTGGGCACCTGAGAAGCTCCCCTCGACACTTGCAAGCAGCCTGTTTCTCTGGGGGAACATACTCGTTTCCTCCCCGGGCGTGCCTGCAGTGAGTAGAAGCCTGGCCTTCCTAGGGTTTCGCAAGCAGCTCCGAGGCTACAAGAATCCACATTTCCAAAGGGGAAAAGACTGCTTTTCGAGGCAGGGCCACCTATCCTAGTTCACAGCAAACATGAGTCCCTGCAGGAGTGGAGCTGCCGAGGGGGAGCATGACGAAACCCTGGAAACTTCGCTAAGTACCTTTTACAGTGCAGGCTTCAAAGTGTGGCAAGATCCCTGAAGGAGGGCTGGCCTGAGCGAGGCCTAGTTGGCACTACCTCTTCCGCGGCCTAGCAGGGTAAAGGAGGAATTGTGCTCTTTGCTCAGCTTGGACCTCACATCGACGTCCTGCTAAACCGAGTCAGGCGGTGTGAGCTCCTGGATGGAGAGCTGAGCAGAGTGTTTTTCTGAGTGCAGGTAGGGCCCTTGTCCTCACTGAGTCCACGGTACCCAGTACATGAGACCGGCTCTGACTTTCTTCCTGAGCTGGGAGAAGCTGCGGCAACCTAGGTTTCAAAAGGTAGAGAGAGAGCAGTGTGACGCCTTGGGCTGTGCATGCAAGAAGTGTTCCGAAGGGCCTACACGGCTGCTTGTGGCTCAGCAGACAGAGAGGAGACGTGGGGGGGATCCGTGTGGTAGCATGGGAAACGGTACGGAGGCAAGAGTGCTTGGAGTCCTGAAAGCTATCCTCGCTTTCCATTGAAACACAACAACGGTGGAGACCTCATGGAAACGGAGGCACGCAGAGCTTACCGGGTGGAAACTTAGGCACTACCCTGAGGCTCAGTGTGGCCTTGCGCTTTCCCAGGAGGAACGAGGTCTGCGGGATTAACTCTTCTCCAACGTGGCAGGAACCCGGTTTCTCGGGGGAAAGTGCTCGTTTGCTACGCAAGCGTACCTACGGAGGTTAGAACCTGGGCAACTTCAAGGTTTGGCAAGCAGCCCCTGAGACACTAGAATCCAAGCTTCCAAAGGGAAAAGGCTGCTTTTGTCGGCAGAGCCACCTACTCTTGTTAGCACCCAGCATAAGGACCTGCAGGATGGGAGCTGCGAAGGGAAACAAACGGGACCCACTGGGCACCTGAGAAGCTCCCCTCGACACTTGCAAGCAGCCTGTTTCTCTGGGGGAACATACTCGTTTCCTCCCCGGGCGTGCCTGCAGTGACTAGAAGCCTGGCCTTCCTAGGGTTTCACAAGCAGCTCCGAGGCTACAGGAATCCACATTTCCAAAGGGGAAAAGACTACTTTTCGAAGCAGGGCCACCTATCCTAGTTCACAGCAAACATGAGTCCCTGCAGGAGTGGAGCTGCCGAGGGAGAGCATGGCGAAACCCTGGGAACTTCGCTAAGTACCTTTTACTGTGCAGGCTTCAAAGTGTGGCAAGATCCCTGAAGGAGGGCTGGCCTGAGCGAGGCCTTGTTGGCACTACGTCTTCCCGGGCCTAGCAGGGTAAAGGAGGAATTGTGCTCTTTGCTCAGCTTGGACCTCACATCGACGTCCTGCTAAACCGAGTCAGGCGGTGTGAGCTCCTGGATGGAGAGCTGAGCAGAGTGTTTTTCTGAGTGCAGGTAGGGCCCTTGTCCTCACTGAGTCCACGTTACCCAGCACATGAGACCGGCTATGACTGTCTTCGTCAGCGGGGAGAAGCTGCGGCAACCTAGGTTTCAAAAGGTAGAGAGAGAGCAGTGTGACGCCTTGGGCTGTGCATGCAAGAAGTGTTCCGAAGGGCCTACAATGCAGCTTGTGGCTCAGCAGACAGAGAGGAGACGTGGGGGGGATCCGTGTGGTAGCATGGGAAACAGTACGAGAGCAAGAGTGCTTGGAGTCCTGAAAGCTATCCTCGCTTTCCATTGAAGCACAACAACGGTGGAGACCTCATGGAAACCGAGGCACGCAGAGCTTACCGGGTGGAAACTTAGGAACTACCCTGAGGCTCAGTGTGGCCTTGCGCTTTCCCAGGAGGAACGAGGTCTGCGGGATTAACTCTTCTCCAACCTGGCAGGAACCCGGTTTCTCGGGGGAAAGTGCTCGTTTGCTACGCAAGCGTACCTATTGAGGTTAGAACCTGGGCAACTTCAAGGTTTGGCAAGCAGCCCCTGAGACACTAGAATCCAAGCTTCCAAAGGGAAAAGGCTGCTTTTGTCGGCAGAGCCACCTACTCTTGTTAGCACCCAGCATAAGGACCTGCAGGATGGGAGCTGCGAAGGGAAACAAACGGGACCCACTGGGCACCTGAGAAGCTCCCCTCGACACTTGCAAGCAGCCTGTTTCTCTGGGGGAACATACTCGTTTCCTCCCCGGGCGTGCCTGCAGTGACTAGAAGCTGGGCCTTCCTAGGGTTTCGCAAACAGCTCCGAGGCTACAAGAATCCGCATTTTCAAAGGGGAAAAGACTGCTTTTCGAAGCAGGGCCACCTATCCTAGTTCACAGCAAACATGAGTCCCTGCAGGAGTGGAGCTGCCGAGGGAGAGCATGACGAAACCCTGGGAACTTCGCTAAGTACCTTTTACTGTGCAGGCTTCAAAGTGTGGCAAGATCCCTGAAGGAGGGCTGGCCTGAGCGAGGCCTAGTTGGCACTACCTCTTCCGCGGCCTAGCAGGGTAAAGGAGGAATTGTGCTCTTTGCTCAGCTTGGACCTCACATCGACGTCCTGCTAAACCGAGTCAGGCGGTGTGAGCTCCTGGATGGAGAGCTGAGCAGAGTGTTTTTCTGAGTGCAGGTAGGGCCCTTGTCCTCACTGAGTCCACGGTACCCAGTACATGAGACCGGCTCTGACTTTCTTCCTGAGCTGGGAGAAGCTGCGGCAACCTAGGTTTCAAAAGGTAGAGAGAGAGCAGTGTGACGCCTTGGGCTGTGCATGCAAGAAGTGTTCCGAAGGGCCTACACGGCTGCTTGTGGCTCAGCAGACAGAGAGGAGACGTGGGGGGGATCCGTGTGGTAGCATGGGAAACGGTACGGAGGCAAGAGTGCTTGGAGTCCTGAAAGCTATCCTCGCTTTCCATTGAAACACAACAACGGTGGAGACCTCATGGAAACGGAGGCACGCAGAGCTTACCGGGTGGAAACTTAGGCACTACCCTGAGGCTCAGTGTGGCCTTGCGCTTTCCCAGGAGGAACGAGGTCTGCGGGATTAACTCTTCTCCAACGTGGCAGGAACCCGGTTTCTCGGGGGAAAGTGCTCGTTTGCTACGCAAGCG